>NC_137909.1:752500-857500 GCF_963457725.1 Sprattus sprattus | reverse complement strand
ATTGTAACACGGTCGTAGACCCACAACATCACCGCCTGAAAAGCCCTGAGGCTGGAGCACTCCGGGCCTTGCTTCTCCCACATTGCGGTTGCCAATGCCAAGGCCTTGCCTGAGAGCAAGGAAAGCATAAAAGGAATGCGCAACCAGTCAGAAGAGAGGATGATGGGCCGGCGCTGGAGCTCCAGGCTACATTTGAGCAGAAAACCTCTGCAGCCACCCGGATTGCCATTGTAGAGTGGGAATCCAGGTTCCACAGGGAAATGCAGAGTCCGTAGTTGTGATGCCCTAAATTGTTCAAGTCTCTGCCGCCTCTGAAGGAAAAGAGCAATGGCTTCCTTCTGGCGAGTTGGATCCTGCTGCTGGAGGATATCCTCCCGCTCCTGCGCCAGGACTTCCTCACCCTGAAGCAACATCTCCCTCAGCTGCTCAAAACATCGAGAAACTTCCGCTGGGTCCATAATGGCTGTAGTGTTCTGTCAGGGCTGCTCAGGGATGGGACCTGAGTTGCTGGATTTGGGATCCAGCGATTCAGCCAAATGTGTAAATGAGGACCCAATTGCGGATTACTGTCAATTTGCTATCTTTATTCTGAACAAAGATCTTGACAGCATTCAAAAGGCTCAAACAACACAAAGGATACTCCAAACAGCAAAAATAAAGATAAAGGCAAAAGAGCAAACTCACTTGACTTCGTGAAGACATCTAACACTACAGCAAAGAACAAGTGCAAAAACCCCAGTACATATACCCAGCAGACAGACATCAAGTGGCTACATTAATGAGTACAAACAAGGAACAGGTGAGAGCCAGCAATAGGAATCAGGTGAGTGAACATAACAGGAAACAGGTGAGGCAAACAAAGAAAACAAAGGCACATGTTAACACCGAAAACACGAAGTCCTTTTGGCCACCAGATGCCGCCAAATCGTGGCCATGGCTGCCACGATCGTGACACAATCCTGTTAAGATTTCGACTGGATGAGATATGAATGAGATCCATGTTGCCTAGTGTAATGTCCACTATTATATGTATCTAGTAATATAAGTTGTGTAATTGTTATTGTGTAGCAATAACTTTTTGTTTTTATTGCGATTGGGAAGATGAGCAAACGAACGTGACTACTTGACAGCTTCGAGCGTTCACGTGGGATAATTACGTCATCAGATTCGCGGATTCAAACCCGATTTGCGGTCAGACAGGCTCTGATAGCAGGGTAGGTTGCAACCTACCCACTCTGGAGAGCGGATACTAACCGCGATGGTAAGAGACGCTCCAAATGGCAGATTTGTGTGGCCGGGAGGCCAGTTTGTCATGGTTCCGTCACGGTTAGTCTGTATCTCGGGTTTGTCTGGCAGGGGCCTGAAGCGCCTTGAGACAATTATATAGTTTTGGCACAATATAAATAAAATTGAATTGAATGTTGTGCGTGTGTGTGTGTGTGTGTGTCTGTCTGTACATTTGTTTTGTCGTGTTTGATTCTGTATCTGTTTGATGTTTGCATGCAGTGTGTGTGTGTGTGTACGCATGTTTGTAAATGGAGTTCATGAGTGAGTGACATTAAGTATGTAAATGTTCCAGTGGCTGCATATTCAAAAGCATGAATGTGTGTGTGTGTGTGTGTGGTTGTGTGTCGCTGTGTGTGATACTATACATCAGGGGTCGGGAACCTTTTTTGCCTGGAGAGCCACTTTTACCAATTTTTAATTTTTGTTTTCTCAGAAGAGCCACAAAAAGACAGTTACAAGAAATGTTTTGGATATTTAACTAACAGTTACTTTTATTCAACAGAGTTTTTTTAATACATTTTCTACCAGTTTTAAAAGTTATTGTAGCCTATAACTTGAAATGTAAATGGCAATGGGAAATGACAGAAGTTAACAACGAGCGTAACAACGACATGAAGTTAACAACGTTGACAACACAACACTCGAAATTGAACATTAGGCCTACCAGAGATTAATGCGACTTCTGGTGCTGCATAGACTTGCTGATGGCCTTGTAGTCTGGCTCATATTCAGTGAGGTGAAGCTTCATGCAAGCATTTAGGCTTTCGTTGTTTATAAGCGAGCGCAGGTTCGTCTTTATAGTTTTCATATGTGAGAAAGATTTATCGCATGCATAAGTGGAACCGAACATGGGTAACACAGCAATACTATCATATTGCAATGTGCGATATATGGGCAGTTCATTCCAAGTTTTTAGAAGCAGTTCGTCTTGAGATGGAAGCTTTCCCATGTCAGTCCACTTGTGTTTGCTCGCAAGCTGTGCTCGCTGACGTGCGATTCATTCCAGCTGATCGTTCAGTGATTTGAACTTGCCCACCCAGATGCCAGACGAGTCTATTTCGAAATCGCCGATAGAAACACCAGGGATGCACAATACGTTTTTTTTCTTTTCGATATTTTTCTCAAGCCTATCAACTTTAACAATGGAAGTTTTCTCGTTGACGGAAATGTAGAGAAATCTATGATTTTGTTAGATATTGGCATGGCAACCAGCCGTGACTGTAACATTATTTTGCAGGCTATGGTTACGGAGTCAAGTGAGGTGGAAAGTTAAATTAAATAACTCAGATAGACCTACGTATTTGACACGAAGCATTGTCATTTTATATAACTAGTATTGACTGTTATTTAAGCCTTCTACTAGGCCTAGGCTGATGCCTTGATTCCACGTTTTTTTTCTCCGTATTTTTCTCCAACCCATTTCTTCCGAGAGCCCCGGCCGTCAGCAAAAGAACCAGTGGTGGCTCGCGAGCCATAGGTTCCCGACCCATGCTATACATGTTTACATGAATGTAGGTTTGAATATGTATGTGGGTTTGCTAATTAGATCATGATTCTATGCATTGAGTGTATCCCTGTGTGAGTGTGTGCACGTTGTGTGTGTGATAGCTTCCAACTTACACTGTGAGAACTCCTCTCTGATCACTGGTTCAGGTAAAACAGCCTGGACTTAAGACACTGAGACAGAAAACATCACATTCCAGCCCATTAAACTGAGCGAGAAGGGTAATCATAAATAGGTTCATAAATTCATTATCTCAATTATTTACCTAATCATTTTCTTCCACTCTTCTTTCCTTTCTTCTTTCCTTCTTTCACTCTTCTATCCTTCTTCCACTCTTCTTTCCTTTCTTTTTCCCTTCTTCCACTCTTCTTTCCTTCTTTTACTCTTCATTCCTTTCTTCTTTCCTTCTTTCACTCTTCTTTCTTTTCTTCTTTCCTTCTTCCACACTTCTTCCCTTCTTCCACTCTTCTTACCTTTCTTCCACTCTTCTTTCATTCTTTTACTCTTCTTTCTTTTATTCTTTTCTTCTTTCACTCTTCTTTCTTCTATTCTTCCTTTCTTCACTTTTGCATTTCATACACTGGTATTTCCTTCAGGAAATGCATTTTCTAGTTATTATTCCGTATGAAGACTTCTGCGCTTAATTCAGCTTGAACCGCTTAACTATGTATTTTTCACTTTTCTAAACTTTATACTTTTTAAGATATTAAAGAAAAACGAATACAAATTTTCCCATTGACTTATAATGGGCCATTATGACATCATAATAGGGTCATTAAACTGGCTTGCACATGTGCTTCACTGACACCTGCGCCAAGGTTCCAAGGCTCCTCTTCTCTCTGTCCCTCTCCATTCAACTGTATAACTAGGAATATTAAGACACCTTCCATACTCTACTTTTTTTTCTCTCCACCTTTCACTCTACTTTCTTTCACACTCCATCTCTCTGCTTCACTCTTTACTCTCAATCTTTCAATATTATCCCTCTTCACTCTCTCTTTACTGTCTTTATCCAGAGCCACTCTTGTTTACTCTTCTTTCCTTTTTTTTTTCGTCCACTCTTCTTTGCTTCTTCTTTCCTTCTTCCACTCTTCTTTCCTCTCTTCTTTCCTTTCTTCTTTCCTTCTTCCACTATTCTTTCCTTCTTTTCTTCTTTCACTCTTCTTTCTTTTCTTCTTTCCTTCTTCCACTCTTCTTCCCTTCTTCCACTCTTCTTTACTTTCTTCACTCTTCTTTCTTTTCTTCTTTCCTTCTTCCACTCTTCTTTCTTTTCTTCTTTCACTTTTCTTTCTTTTCTTCTTTCCTTCTTCCATTCTTTTTTCCTTCTTCCACTCTTCTTTCCTTCTTTTACTCTTCTTACCTTTCTTTTTTCCTTCTTTCACCCTTCTTTCTTTTATTCTTCCTTTCCTAACTTTTGTGTTTTAATGCACTGGTATTTCCTTCAGGAAATACATTTTCTAGTAAAATTTTAGGAGACTGATTTAATTAAAATAATGTAACCACCCCGGTTTCACCTACACCTCTCCATAATACCAGGGCAAATGCATGTAGTTCCACATAACAAAAATCACAAAGGAGTTTCCATAGATGTGAGACTATTTTGATGTGCAATGTTATTTATGAATTGCTGGAGATAACTTTTTAGACAAACCCTAGATGTTGTCTGACTGATTTTACTGTTAATTGAGATGATGGGTAGTTCTGGTTCATTATGTTTTAACCAACAACAAACAATTCGGCACTTTGCCACCATCTGGTGGCGATATTCAGGCTTGCCTTCTGCAAACCTCCAGTTTCAATTATGAAATCACTCAGACATAAACATACCGTAAATCCTTTTTTTTTTTTTTAAACCTAGGCTGCACAGCACACCGGCCTTTGTTTGGGGCAGGCTTGTATTAGGGGCAGGCCTTTATTTCTTACTTAATATAGCGTACAGACCAAAAAAGGCAGTAGGTTAAGGTAAAAGAATAAAAAATAGGCATCTTGTACGGCTCTTCAGAATGTTTCAAATTGTTCCGTTGTTTGAATGAGGCAACTCAACATTCGCAGGTCTGTAATGTCTTGATATTCACCACGGCAAAAACGTAATGACCACTGTCATTGGCAATGGGTTTTGTGCTTCTAATTGAAATCTTTCATATCATTCCGCAAGTAGCCCGGTCTTTTGACGTAGCAGAAAGTCAATGTAACTTCAAGTCAGCAAGTAATTGGGTTGCCATGCAAAACCTGGAACTTCAACCTTTCAGAACGTAGGTTTTTTGTTTTACCAACCTAGCGCAGTGGGTGAGTTTTTTTTCTGGCTGATTCACGAATGTTCTACAGAATGTTCTACGGGAACATTCTACAGTCATTGTTAAGGCTTCAAGGAAATTATTATGCAGAGTTTACCTGATCTGATCTGCTTTATCAGTAGTGTATTCATTAAAAATATTTTAAAAATATCAGACTAATCAGCAAGTGGTTCTTTGTCAACCGTGTGACGTGATATCACCTAGGCTGGTGCATGCTCGTTTGTAGCGATGAAAACGTTGTGGCATTGATCAGTTACCAGCCAGCCTCACGTGAATTTGACATCACCTCAGACATTTGATGATTGTCAGCGACTATTTCCTTTTCTCAGATGGAGTCAACAAAGGGTAAGTGACCTTATAATTTATTTCTTTATGATATCCAGAAAACATCAGAGTTGTAAGTTAGGCTATAAAAATCGATGTCAAACCGTTTGTAGGTCAATAGAGCTAGTTAGCTGGATATGACACATGTGAATGCTAGCTAGCTGAATATGACAAGTCACTGCACGAAAAGCAAGATTATCGGGCCCGTAAACGCTGTGATACTTCCGCGAATGTTAAGCATTCCTGGTTGATATCGGATATTCCCCCGAAATTTCCGTCTGCCGCAAATTCACGGAATTTCCCGCATACAGGCCAAGAGGGGAGAGGTGGGCGATGTGTTAACTTCTCACCTCCCGCTGACAGAGGTGTGAAAGGCTCTTATTTGCATATTGACTGTCAGCGGTCTAGCCACACACACCCTGCTGCAGCCATTGGTTGAAAACGACAAGGAATGGACCCTTCCGCAAACTCCGCCCCCCTTAGCAACGGTAGCTATATCAGTCAAACATTCACGTTTCCCAGGTTCTCAGCATTGGTATGAATGGCGTGGCAACATGTTTTCAACCGTGTCAATTTCAGCTCTACCCAAAGAAATCACAAGCATTTTTTGGAAAAACGGCAAGATCTCAGATCGAAGCAGGCAAAAGGGTCTGCAATATGCTTATATAGGCTACAACCACGACATTACATGCCGTGTTTGTTGACAGACAAATGCTAAGGCTAACAGGTTCATTCCGCTATGTTTATTTGTTCTATGATCTAAACAGTCGCCGCTACGCAAACATGTAAGGTGGTAAAACTGAATCGTATTTTAAGCAAGGGTTTTCTCACGTTTTCGATGCAGTGGGCAGATTTTAGCGACATAGCTTCTTCTTGATGGGGGGGTCGTCCACATTGTTTGATCCACAGCAGGCATTTCTCTCTCTGGGTCTTGGGTTTCGGGAAGGGATAAAATGTTACCCCTCCCTCCAGCCTTTTTGGATATCGGCTGTCAGAATTACACACTCCATAAGCGCAACGTTTCATTTTCTCTTCTCGAGCAGACGTCTCTCTCATTGACTTCCATTCATCAAAATGGCTCGCTTGACTGAGGTCCCGAGCTTAGTAACCGTTGCTATGCTATGATTGATCAGCTACCGTTTTGGGTAGTGGTCGCGGAAGGGTCCATTGTATTAAAACGTCTTGTGATGAGACGGAATGAGATTCTGTCTATTGGTCAGCTTTCAACTGACAAAACGTATCCCCTCCCATTTACAGCTATTGCCCCATAAAAACGAAATTAAAATGTACTCGATAATAATTTAATTAATATTCTGTCTTTAGGGTATTGCTCCGGGATTACGACTTTTCTTGATTTGCCTTCCGTTTTCAGAGTTCTGTCTTTAGGGTTTTGATTTCGGGGTTATCACGATTCTTGCTTTGCCTTTCAGAGTTCGAGGGTTGCAATCTAACTGTTGAGGCTGTTCCACTCATATTCCAGAGCTTCCTCACTGTAATGTTCTTGAGATTCACTTTTGGCATGTAATTATACAGAGTCGGGCTTACTCTGATATTGAGATAGTCATTTCTCAACTTGGGACATGTTTGCCACTCATGAATATCTAACCTGTGTCTTTTCAGGTAGATTTTGAAATCTTACGTGAGCTTCGAACCTGCGCTCTTTAGGTTAATGGTACTGTATACCTGTGTCTAACCGCTTAGCCACGTTGCTGGTAGGGATTTGGCTCGTCGGTGCGACCAAGTAACTGGTTTATCATTCTTCCCTCCTCTGGTGTATTTCTCTTCTGTTACTGGAGAGTGGGAATTCGGAATTGTTTAGTGGACTTATGTGAAGTTTTAATTAGCCTATGTTCACTTAAAGGCGCCCGAGGCAACATTAGAAACTTTAGACTCGAATAATAAACGTTCAATTTCTAGTCTTTTTTACACGTAGTAAGTTTCAATAACACCATACTATTACATGTCGACATTCAAGGAGCAAAGATGAGACGTCGAAATCGCCTGCCTTCTGTTTTCCACGGTAGATCGCAGGTTATGCTAGAAATGGCTTAGCATTGGTGGGATGGGGAAAGATAACACCTTTCCATCCAGACGCAAATTTAGCTAATCAAAATCTGTAAGTGGTTTCCAGATATATATATAGTTGATCTGTCTTATTTGACGAAGCAGTGAGTAAGCTGTCGTTCAATATCTCTTGTCGAATTATCTCACATGTTTATGGTGGTATGTGTTTAACACTTCCAACCCCAAGGGCTTTTTTGGACTCTGTTAGGTAGTTTGCCATGCCTGATATTTTTGTATATTTCATTTAACTAAAAACCATGAGGCCAAAGTGGCATTTATGATTATATTCTAGAACACCTCAGCAAAAAATGAATGAAAGTAAAAGGAATGTAGTAAAACAAGTTTTTTTTTATTAAAATGAAATCTAAAGACACTAAAATGAAATCTAGTTTTAGAGATGCTCAGACTTTGTACAAAAACACATTGGGTAACACTTTTTTTGAAGGTAGCGTCATAGTAGCGACATGACACTGTCATAACTGTGATATGACACAGTCATGAACGTGTCATAAACATTATGTCAATGTCATTAACGTTAATGACTGCTGTCATTAACTTGTTACTGCTTTAACGCCCCCTAATGGACCCGCGGGCGGGCCCGTACTGCATAAATCGCCAAAACAAATCCTGAAAATTCTATTTCTGAAAATATGATTCAAACTCCCATTTAATATTTTTTTGTGGTAATCCAACTATATGTAAACCGATTTTCAGTTGTCTACATGCATCCGTTACAAATAAATACAATTTTAAACACACCATGACACATCCTCATTTTTTACATATGGAGCAGCCTCCTCCCATAACTAAGCCATTTAAATGTGTTTCTGCATTATCCGTACCTTAAATAACGTTATAGAACATTCATTTACCTTCAACACATCTAAAAAAACAGACTTGAACTGCATGGTTATGTCCATAAAGTTGTTTATTCACTTGCTCACGACATTGAGAAAAAACGTTCACTTTCTTGTATGTTTCTGATGGCGATCTCCTCGCTCTCTTCCTGACAACACTACACGAAGTTATCACGTGATGTTATATATAGTTACAAAGCTTAAGACCCCCTCTTTCAGAATCTTTGGATTTTATTGGCTGTTAAACACATGTTTGTCATGAGTGACAGGCATTACCACCAATGGCATCAGCTCTCAATCATGCAGCTGCTCAGGCATGTCCTATCATATCACTTTACACTTCTTGTAAAACTTCTCAGTAGTGATTGACACCTGTTTTACCGAATAATAGAGATTCTAACAAAAAAGTAGGTAGGTCATTTGCCCTGATTGCTCAGTCCTGGAGTTTAGATTTTTGAAAGCGCACCTCAAGAGTCTCAGCTGCGCTCCCGGTGCGTAAATGGGCCATTTTGTTTACCTTCAAATGCGCACAGCAAGTGGTTTGGTCCACACGATCCTGAGGGCTTGTTTGTGCATATTTTTGGCTGCAATTTGTCTCCCTTGTACTCATCCATCATGGCAAGACGAGGATTGCAGATGAGTGAAATACATGGGATGATTTTTGATGATTTTCGGGGAAGCCAGTGGACTAAGCATGGACTAGCATGCTAGCATGGACTCAGCATGGACTAGCATGCTAGCATGGACTCAGTGGAAGAGTGAATGGAATCGATGCCATCCTCGATGCGTAAGTAATTTAAACCAACTACTTTTCAGTGCATACCAGTAAGCTATGCATATGCCTTATTCTCTTTAGTGCTTTATTTTTTTTATCATTGTGGGATGTAGTTCGCTAGTAATGGATATTGGTTAGCATGCTGCTGCTGTATTTGCGTAGCTGCAATGTAGGCTACAACATACTAACATAGCACAACCTGCTTCTTGCCTCAAAACGCATAGAAATGTTTTATTTACATCTGCTAAATGCATAATGCCTATGTTATTATCACACTTCAGCTTGACTATGGTGTTTTTTACATATGTTTACATTTTACATATTTGTGCATTAGCTTAGTAAATAACATGAAGCAAAATTCAATTGTAAGGCATGACCCAGTCAAAATATTTATATTGTCCAACGTTTTTATCTTGCAGTGACCCAGCCCCAGCTCCAGCTCCAGCATCACCCTCACCCCCACCACCACCCCCGTCACCACCACCACTACTACCAGCTGCACAGCCTCCAACAGTGACACAATCCAATTTCAAAAGAAATTGTAATATTAGTCTAAAATGGAGTTATATATGTCTGTACAACGAAAAAAAACAATGATATACAATGAGAATTTTTTTTTTATGCATTTGGAGAGCTTGGAGAGGTTTTGGACACTTGGAGACGCCTGAATGCACCATTTAGATATTGCTGTGCAACACCTGGACATTTTTAGATATCTGCTCCAAAATTTGTACTTTGTTTCTCAGGAACATGTTGAATCAGGAAATATAGAACATGACAGAATTTTCTTCCCTTGAAACCATCCACACACTGTCAAACATAAAAATGAAAGGCGTTTTTTACATTTTTGACATTTTGTTCTGTATATGATGCTTTGAAATTGATACTTAATGATGAAAATAAAAGTCAGGAGGTGAATGCATGTCTTGGCCCATTTGTCTTCTTCAATTTAAGATATGAATGATCTTTGTATCATGTGTACAACTTCAGATATTGAGTGTTATTATGTGTAAGTACAAATCGTTCCAAATTAAGGCGAAATATCCCACTGCAGTAACAGGTTAATGGTGCCTTCACAGAAGTGTAAATTACCTTTGCAAAGGGCACTGACACAACCCTATACCATGACAGACCCTGGCCTTTGGACTTGTTGCTGATGATAGTTTGGATAGTCTTTTTCTTCTTTGGTCCGGAACACACAGAATCCATTTATTCCCAAAAAATACCTTAAATACTGTTGTTTTTTTTTTCCACTCTGTGATGGTCCATCCAAGATGCCTCAGTGCCAAAAGAAGTCAACAGCGCTTCTGGACATGGTTATCATTGACCCATCTTTGCTTCTAATGGACTAGGCCTTTCCTGGATGCTGCATTTGTACCAAATCATGATTACGATGACCTGCTGACATCACTGGCTTCAAATCACATCATCATTTCATTTAATCATTCTACCTCAGTACTACCCCTAAACTGACGCCTTTCCAACTTATTTTGGAATGTGTTGCAACCTTGAGTGGCAGGAATGGATGTTTATTTATAAACCAAATGATGTTGACCAGACAAAACATGGATTATCTTGTGTTCATAATATCTAATGTAGATATTTGACAGGATACGGACAGGATACCCAAAACTGACTGTCATGACACCATTATGACAGTGTAATGATGATACTCTTTGACCTCAAGTAAAGTGGTAGCATTTTGATTTGTCATTAACATATCATGAAGGATAAACTGACTGTCATGGCACCATTTTGACAGTGTAATAAAGACATTCTTTGAAATGAATGAAATAAAGTGGTAGCATTATGATTTGTCATTAACATATCATGAAGGTAAACTGACCATTATGACAGCGCAATGAAGAAATTCTAACACCTTATGTGCTTTTAGAAACTTTGTCAAGACTTGTAACATTATGACCAAGCAAAACAAACACTCCCAGTCAGGAATTAAACAATATAGCAGTTTAATACAGCATGGGTAAACACACACACACACCCACATCTTATGGATAAACACATCACTCTGTTTTGGTTTTAGTGAAAACAACCAGGATGAACACTTTTGAACGATAAAATAAAAACTAAAGGTGACTAAATTATGATGCTTTTGACCTAAGTCAGTTTATAAACAATTGGAAGTAGTTCTCCTGCCTTTTTTTTGTTTGTAATAGTGTTTGCCATTTCGGCCGTTATAGCCACCCTGCACCTCTCTGTGAATGTGGCGATCTTATCATCCTCATCTCTAGGCAGACTTTTGAAAATGTCAGAGAAACTCATGTACAGCTCCGCAAATGGGGCCGTCCTTGCAATAGTATTGCGGTCGACCCCCATGCGCTCGAATAATTTCTTCATGGACCCACTCTTTTGGAACCTGGAAGAACCTGGAACTCTTTTGCCATCTGCCAAAACAAAAGCAGAAGTATCACAGTCGTCAATGTATGTAAATAGCAATGGCTTCATGATGGTAAGCAGGAGGCCAAATTATGACACGTTTTTGCTCATTTCTCGAGTTACCGCAAATATCCTGTTAATTTAATAAAATTGCGAGTTGACCCCTATTTCGTATGAATGATGAGTCATCATATTCGTATTGCCGTATTTCCATCACATTACCATATTAGTACGGATCAATTCGTACGAGTTGGCAATACTACATAAGGCTGCAGTATTATTATTTAACTATTTATTTCTTCAATTACTTCTTTTTTTAAACTCACCAGTCCGAGAGGAGCACGGGTCAGGATTTTGCAGTGTTTCTTTAGTGCTGCCCCTCCCTGCAGCCCTCTTCTTGCAACGTGTTTCCATCTAAACCAGCATTAAAAAGGGGGGAAAACACGAGTCACGGCCACTCCATGTTAAAACCAAATCAAACGGTTTAAACCAAGACATTTACATCTCACAATCTGCTAATCAAATCTATAATAGGCTATGAAATGGGACACGTTTGCAGCCCAGCTAACTGGAACAATTTTGACCTGTTCTCCTTAGCTAGCTGAAGTTATAGCTAGCTATAAAGTTATACTGAGCCTATCCAAATACTGAATAATGACGAAATACTGAGCAAGGACAGTTTCCAGAGATAAACGTGTATTTACACCGACATTACATTATAACATGCTCCGTTTGAATTACCTTCTTTTTAACTCAACTGTGCTCCTTGAATATCCTTTGAACTCCACTGTGCTACAGACAGTCCGTTTCCCTCGTGTCTCATCTTCAACAGGTCCTCTCTCGTGGCTTGAGTGCAAGTTACCGTAATGCACGTAATAGACCAAAACGTGCCGTGCAGTGCATACAGCAGCCGCCAGCAGGCATTGTTTATTTACAACATTAAAACATACTATGCATCCAAATACAAACAGAAAAAAATAGCAAAATAGGAAATCATTCAAATGATATATGGCTTCTTATCGTGCCATTTTTTCCCCCCACATTTCTTCAACAATTGATTATTTTTGCTACAGTATTGGTTTAATTACGGTAAATCCAAGATTGCCGCCAAATTATGTTCTGTATGTTGAGACTGGAGAGCAGGTAGCACAATTATTACGAGGACTTTCTGTGCTGTATGTGGATGAAGCACAATGACAAGATTACTACGAGGACTTTTAAGAAACAGTCGACGCCCGGACACTACAGAGGACAGAAGAAAAACTGTGAAATGGATGTGTAAATGGGGACTGTTGAAAAGGATAATAACCTGCGCAAGATGCAATCGCAACATGCATTTGAAGAAACATAGATGCAGCGATTGTTACCAAAGGTAAAATGGGCGCTATTAAATTACCATCATCATTACTGACTAGTCAAGGCTATAACTGATGATATTTTTTTTCCTTCTTTAGGGTCTGTAATCATCATAAAAGCCACCCACTGTCAGTACGAAATGGAACAATATTCTCTAAATCCCACGTCGCTTTGGCAAAATGGCTCGAATTCATGCACAGGTAGGCATAAAGTTATTATGTGTGCTCTGACTCTGTAGGCCTATTTGTTATCTCATTCTATGTGTTGTTAAATTATCTTTAGTCATTGACATGCAAAGGAATGTGCTGAGGCAGAATCCTTGGTCATTAGCCTAATGTAGACAGTCGTCCATTGAAGGGGCTCTGTGTAGGCTAGGCCAATGGTTCTCAACCTTTTTTGCTCCATGACCCAAATTTTAAGATTAGTAGGGATAGGCGCGCTCTACTTCAAAAAATATATATAAATACGTTTTCGGGTGCGAGTAAAAGAATGTTAACTATTAGTAGAATAAAAACCGCACTCTCAAGCTTTTCTCTTTAGAAATAAGACCAGTTTATTTTCGTACAGACGCGTTTCGGCCTTACGCCATCGTCAGTGTGTGAAATTTTAAGATACCAGCGCAGTCGCGACCCGATAACTAATAATCAGCATGAATCATCAGGCCAATAATTTAACAATTGTTTTATTATTATTATCATTACTACCACTACTACTAGGCTTAATACTATACCACTGTTTTACCATTGAAAACACATGCAATTGTTTAACAGTCAGGATCAGTTAAGCAATCATGGACTTAGGCCTATATGTTTAACTTCTTTGAGAAATCATGGACTTTAGCCATACATTTTCAACTTTTTGAAGGAAATTATGAACTTACATGTTCAACGTCTTAAGAAGAATCCATGGACTTACAGAACATGCTCACCTTTTTAGTCAGAGATGGACTTTTACATGTTCTGCTTATAACAGGACTTATGTTAATTTTCTAAATAAGAAATCATTACTTACATGCTCAACTTCTTAATGAGAAATGGACTTGGATGGACATGTTCAAAAAGTAAATGAGATCCCTGAATGTTTATCTGTCATAGAGGCTGCCCCATCAGTTGTCACACCAACACACGTTGACCAGGAGAGCTGACTGAGTATGTGTCCATTGCAGAAACAAATCTCTGCTGCAGTGGTAGATGTTGGCAAATCTGCACTAAATAAGATACTAACTGCTTTTTCAAAGTTATCATTCCGCACATAAACCAAGAGAATGGCACAGCTAGCCAAGTCTGTGGATTCATCGAGTTGTAAGGCGATAGTCAAACGCGCAGAGACGTTCAGTGAGCTGCTTCTCAACATCATTTGACATGTCGCATATCCTCATTTGAACAGTGTCGTTTGACACGTGAGTTATCTTTAAGGTCGCTGCTTCTTTTTCACCTATAAGTGCAGTGCACTGTCGGTGGTAGTCCCACAAAAGACTTCATTACCCACAATTCCCTTATCACTCTGACTTTCTTATCTGCATTCTGCAAGACAGCATTGGCTGAAAACAAGGTGTTAAAATTCGTGACGCACTTTTGCCCATAAACTGCGTTGAAATGAAACATTCACTCTCTTTGCGCACTCTCTCTCCACTGGCTTTGGCCAGGCTCACGTCTCCTTCCACTCACCTCCAAAGGTGAAGAAACAACTTTCCTTTGTTCTCTCACAACGGAAGAGAACAGACTAAGCTCTCACCTTTGTCCACGGCAAAACAATTGCCTAAGATCCCTCGTTAGCTAAACACTGGCCGCTAACTGAGACAAAGTAAATTTAGCAAAGCAGCTAACAATTAGATCTGCAGCTAACTCTGCAACGGGAACAAAGCACAACAGAGACCTCGCGGAAACTGCAACATTCCGAGCGATCAACTCCTCCGAACTGAACTGCAGTGAAACAACGACATCACAGTAAGGACAACTTTCTCCATCTCCGGACAGCATCATCTCTTCTCTGCCTCGTCAGCGTCAGATACGCCAGCACAACACTTTCCAAAGGACTGGTAACTTCGACTGGGCAGCTAGCTATTCACAACCTGGCTAAGCATAGGACTGTTTACATATGCCATTGTTCATGTATTGTATCTGTTTTGTTTACCGAACATAACTGTTATATACTTTCATTGTTAGTTGGTAGTTGGCTTCGCCACACCATGTAAGGGTTAACGTTATGATTGCTTCTCATATACATCGGGACTTGCATGCGTTACTAACCATTTCCCTCTTCTAACATGGCATCTTAAATCACATACGATTACAAATACATTGGCCTTCATATAGCCACACACTCGAAGCTCATAATCGAACTTGGCGCTGCATAAAGGCTCGTCCTTTTTCACACCACATAGTCACGAACGTGCACACAAATGCACGCGGACCTGCGGTGGTCAGGACAAAGGGACACACACACAGTCTTTCAGGCGCGCTCCTAAAAGCGCAATACCGAGTTTACAAGCTCGCTCACACACACACTCCCTCTCCCTTACACATACATACTTCTTCAATTAATAAGTTAGATACATTTAGCTAGATTACATATTGTGTGTTATTTCTTTATCATTGTGTAATAAATACTTTGATTTATATACGCTGGTTTATTTAATGTTACACAAGAATGGACGTTGTCAACCTCTTCTATTCAGAACTCCAATGACCTTCAACCATACTATTGATAAGGTAACTTTGTTTGTAGTTATTAATTTAATTATAAATCCGAGTTCCAAATTGATAGTATAATATATTTTATGAGACTGATATATTTAACGAGACTGATTTGTGGATTATCAACTTAATTGATCTGCCTTTGTGTTGAATGGTTGATCCCTGTCCAATCGGGTGAGATTACCAACATATTGTTGCTGTTGCAAGGACAGCACCAGTGTGTCTTGGTGGCCCTCGTGAAGACAATATCCCAATCCTTACACAATTGCACCCACATTCACCCGGCGCCTGCTCACTGGGTAAGATACCTACCTAATCTGGTACTCCCAAATGAGAATGGTACCCATTTTACCTACAGCACAAATCTATGGCAACTTCTGGATCCGTATAGACCTTTTTGCTCTGAGCTAGCCGGTAGGAGACCAGATAGGATGCACCCAGTGCCTTCTCCCGAACAGTAATGGCACGTTCAAATGTCTTTTGGGATCATCGAGGTTTTGGCTCATACGTTTAAAAGTTTTTATCTTTATAGTTGGCGTGCTTTGTTTCAAAATGTATCTGCAATTTCGAAAGCTTCAGGCTTTCATTAGCTAGTATTTCGTTGCATAGTAGGCTACACACAACGGCTGGTCCTCACCATTCTTCACGCAACACGTAAATCCATATTACCGGGTCGTACGCCCGTAACACTTCCTCTTTGGTTCTTCAGAATAAGACATATCTGGGCCCAGTTTCCCGAACGCGCACTTAGCCTAAAAAGCACTTGAAATCGCTCGTAAGAGGATTCCTACGTTGCAGACGGGTTTCCCAACGCCACACTTAGCTTAAGTGTATCTTTCATTGAGAGGAATTCTACGTGTGGTCAGGACCAGTAGTAACTTCACACTTAGCGATTTAATCCACCAGGGGCGTCGTTCGACCGTCGTTCGGAAGAAACGGGAATTAAAAAAAAAAACATGGCTACTTGAAGCGAGGAATATTTTACATGAATAAAGCTATCTACACAACTATATGTTTATAATGACTCGGTTTGATCGGAAATGTGCTACGCGACAAATGCAGAGTATTTAGGTCTTGACTGAAGCTTTCAAACAGTAGTTTGATGGCACATTTAGCGCTTATGCCACCACTCCATTGGCTTATATGGTAGCTTCTAGCTAGATGGTTGTATACATATATATTTGCAATGTTCTTCATTGAAACTTTTTTAAATCGCTAGTTTCATAGCTCATACAGTCACGCATGACGTACGCTTCAAACCCCTCGACACCTTATCCAGGGGTGTCGTTCGGCCTATTGTAGAAGAAATCCAAACGATGTTTCTGTGTATAGCACATCATGAGAATGTCATTGTTTCACCTGCCTATTCCCATCAAAATAGAAATAAAGAATATTGAGTATTTGAAAATAAAGATTAGGCTATACAAAACTAGTGCAGTGCCCGTAGGAATTAGCTCAATGGTGTTTTGAGCCCTCAACTTCGACTGCAAGGCAGCGGCTGCCTGGAAGGTGGTTCCGCCCCCAAAACTCTTATCCAATCAATGTGCTTCCCACCTCCAAACCTCTGGTTCCGCCCCCAAACCTCTGGTCCAATCCAAACACTTGAAGCCCAAATTTAAACTTTCTGTATAGTGCTCTCATTCCAGCTCCAACTTCATTCCACCTCTCAGCAACGAGTGAAAGCTCCAACTTTACAAAGGCATGTAGCTAATATATTTCTATTTTAAACATGAAATGGCTAATTGAGTTTGCTTTAGGGCTGTACATGTAAGATGGGCCAGCTAATGTTATGTTTAGCATGCAATATGTTAACCATATTTAAAGATAGATTGTGCTAATCTTAGCTGTGGTAATGTCATTTCAACCTGCTAGCTAGCTAAATCTGGTTAAAACAGTAGGTAACAGTAAGCCTACAAAGTAAGATGTATTACTGTAGATTAATCACTGTATAAAATGGGCCGGCTAATGTTATCTTTACCAAGCAATATGTTAACATAAAGATAGATTATGCTAATCTTAGCTGTGGTAATTTAATTTCAACCTGCTAGCTAGCTAAATCTAATTTAAGCTGTGGTAATGTTATTTCAACCTGCTAGCTAGCTAAATCTGGTTAAAACATTAGGTAACAGTACGCCTATAAAGTAAGATTAATTACTGTAGATATGTATTTAAGTGATTAATTACTGTAGATATGTATTTTAGTGATTGTTAATGGTTAGTGGTTATCTTTCAAATGACGTTGAGACTGGTTGACTTCCAGGCTGCTTACTAACACTGGGTAACTCTCAGGCAGCCAATTGGCTTTGGGTGCCTGTGAGGCACTCGATGTTGAGACTGGTTGACTTCCAGGCTGCTTTGGAATAAGGGTAACTCTCAGGCAGCCAATTTGCTTTGGGTGCCTGTGAGGCACTCGATGTTGAGACTGGTTGACTTCCAGGCTGCTTTGGAATAAGGGTAACTCTCAGGCAGCCAATTGGCTTTGGGTGCCTGTGAGGCACTCGATGTTGAGACTGGTTGACTTCCAGGCTGCTTTGGAATAAGGGTAACTCTCAGGCAGACAATTGGCTTTGGGTGCCTGTGAGGTGACTCTCAGGCAGCCAATTGGCTTTGGGTGCCTGTGAGGCACTCGATGTTGAGACTGGTTGACTTCCAGGCTGCTTTGGAATAAGGGTAACTCTCAGGCAGACAATTGGCTTTGGGTGCCTGTGAGGCACTTGATGTTGAGACTGGTTGACTTCCAGGCTGCTTACTTACACTGGGTAACTCTCAGGCAGCCAATTGGCTTTGGGTGCCTGTGAGGCACTTGATGTTGAGACTGGTTGACTTCCAGGCTGCTTACTAACACTGGGTAACTCTCAGGCAGCCAATTGGCTTTGGGTGCCTGTGAGGCACTTGATGTTTATACTGGTTGACTTCCACGCTGCTTACTAACACTGGGTAACTCTCAGGCAGCCAATTGGCTTTGGGTGCCTGTGAGGCACTCGATGATGAGACTGGTTGACTTCCAGGCTGCTTTGGAATAAGGGTAACTCTCAGGCAGACAATTGGCTTTGGGTGCCTGTGAGGCACTTGATGTTGAGACTGGTTGACTTCCAGGCTGCTTTGGAATAAGGGTCACTCTCAGGCAGCCAATTGGTTTTAGATACCTGTATTGTTCATGATATCCCTTAGTGATAAAGTTAAATTGTCCTCATGCCTCCTCATATAGATAGGCCTCCTGAATAAATCTGCCAGATTATTTTTAACATTGCATATGCCTAACATTATGTGATAATACTAATCACACTCATGTTGCCTTTCTCTTTCAGTTTATGAAGAAATGGCGCCCAGGAAGGGTAAGGTTCAACCTAGACCTACTTTAATGACTAAAAAAAAGCTCGCTCTCACACACTGACATTTAACAATGACTACAATAATTCCCCCTAAAATACTTTGTTAATTGCAATGTCTTTATACAGTAGGACGGAAGCGTAAGGCCCTGCAGGTGGCAAAAGGTGGTAAGTTATTCTTTATCGTGCCATGTACTGGCGGAACAGCAATCCATGCCCTCTCTATGGGGGAAGTCCTATATCAACCCACTTCCTTTGTCCATCTATTGATTTCCAAAAACTATGAATTTATTCACTGACTTAAGGCAAAGTCTTTGTATAGCACCATGGGATGTCATTTTCAAATAATGCCAATCAACATTTTGCTATGTTTTTTATTTTATTTAAATTGATTTTTAATGATGGATAATGGATAATTGGATACATTTGTTAACTTGAACTTAAAATCAAATCTGTTGGTCTCGAGGACTCGCTCTGAAAATACGAGTCCTTCTTGAGACCAAGTCAAGACCAAGTCTTTTGAAGGTTCCAGTCAGAGACGAGACAGAGAACGCAGAAAATGGTCTCTAGACTGGATTCGAGTACTACAACACTAGTTCATCTACGTCCATCTACTCACATAGCAAATTTGGTTACTTCTTGTGACTTTATAGGGCCATCTGCAAAATCATTAATTTTCCACCAGTCACCACTGGTTGGTGGAGCCTCCGCCCCAGCCCCAACCCCATCCAGCCCTCCTGCCCCACCCAGCCCTGCTACTCCACCAAGCCCTACTGCCCCATCCAGCCCTGATGCTCCATTTGTTATGGAATCTGGGAAAACCAGTCACATATGTAAAGAAGAAGAAATCCTAATATGATTGTTACAAATTATATTGTTGAAACATTGAAACCTTTTTTGAGTGTGAATCTCAGAAATTATATTTACAAAGATACCAGATAACGGTGGAGGAGATCAGGAGGAGGACTGTTCCTCCTGAGAGCATGTCCATTAACACCCTCACTGCTCTCCTGAGGATTGATAAGAATAAGAAGAGGGACCTCAGGCAGCAGCTGCAGGAGGTCGGGGTGACTCCGTCCCCAGTGACCAGAGTCACCTCACTTTGCTCAAAGCTGTCAGAGGGTACAGTTCAATTCTACACACTATTCTTGTAACGTCACTTTTTACATACATTGATATCAAGAAAGAACTTCAGAAAGCCAGCTCCAAACTATTACACCCCAGTGTAAATAAGTGTTGCACTGTCACATTGGTATGTGCATCAAATCTGAATTTAATACTGTGTTCGTGTCATGATATGTCTTTCCCATTTTTGTTAAGGCGAAGCCAAGGACCTGTGCTCCTCTGTTGGTGCTCTGGCTGCCGGGAGCATTGATTTTAAAGAAGTGGCCATGCTGCCTGCTCTAGACCCCACTGTGGCCACAGGGAGAGCCACGGAGTTCAAGTAATTTGCAATATTCCACATCCTATATCTGGGCTCTGACAGGTATAATAGACATTATTTATCCTTAATTTATGTTTTTATCTTTTCCTCCAGACAACAGCTCCAGCACCCAACCAGGTGTGCTCAAATGAGGATTTTGGACTCCTTACACATACATTGGGGCCAGGAATGGTAGAGGTGGTAGTTGACGTTTTTAAAAAGTGTGTTGACACACACATCGCAAATATAAAAAATAAAAAATAAAAATCCTTTGTTTGTTGTTGTTAATTAATAAAATAACTAGATGTTCTACATCACTGTGTATGTGTATTGAATTGGAAGTGTATTGAACTTGGCATCTTGATTTAACTAGTCTGATAATTTAGCTAGCTGGGCCTGAAATAAAATAAATTAATTTCAACACTTATTTCTACAGCTTCACATAAGGGTTTATTCCAGTAGAGTGTTACAAGTTAATGAAACCCCAACTTACATTAATTATTTTAAAAAAAATGTATCATCAGAGGACACACATGATGGAGGAGAGACAAGACTGATGGGGTGTGACATATTCTTTATTGAAAATAAAGGCCAAGTGCAACCCTCATACACACAGTAACCAAGTTGACACAGAATAATGTGAAAATGGTAAAAATCAAATTTCCTCAAGAGAACAGCCAATTCTTCTCCATTGCCTGAAACGGGGAAAAAGTATGAAAACATAAGCCTATGACTCCCTGAGACACACATACTAAACTATTTTATCTTGTGATGACCTGAACTGTAGGCTACATGGTCAGTGTTAAGCAGTCTGGAGCACAACGTTAATCCACCATGCCTAGATTCCTCTCCACTGGCTGTCACAAAGTCACCTGTAGTCTATTATGAAGTCTATTAAAAAGCCTATTACAAAAACTGGTGGCTGCCTCAGAGTTATCCTTATTCCAAAGCAGCCTGGAAGTCAACCAGTCTCAACATCGAGTGCCTCACAGGCACCCAAAGCCAATTGGCTGCCTGAGAGTTACCCAGTGTTAGTAAGCAGCCTGGAAGTCAACCAGTCTCAACATCAAGTGCCCCCCAGGCACCCAAAGCCAATTGGCTGCCTGAGAGTTACCCAGTGTAAGTAAGCAGCCTGGAAGTCAACCAGTCTCAACATCAAGTGCCTCACAGGCACCCAAAGCCAATTGGCTGCCTGAGAGTTACCCTTATTCCAAAGCAGCCTGGAAGTCAACCAGTCTCATCATCGAGTGCCTCACAGGCACCCAAAGCCAATTGGCTGCCTGAGAGTTACCCAGTGTTAGTAAGCAGCCTGGAAGTCAACCAGTCTCAACATCAAGTGCCTCACAGGCACCCAAAGCCAATTGGCTGCCTGAGAGTCACCTCACAGGCACCCAAAGCCAATTGTCTGCCTGAGAGTTACCCTTATTCCAAAGCAGCCTGGAAGTCAACCAGTCTCAACATCGAGTGCCTCACAGGCACCCAAAGCCAATTGGCTGCCTGAGAGTTACCCTTATTCCAAAGCAGCCTGGAAGTCAACCAGTCTCAACATCGAGTGCCTCACAGGCACCCAAAGCCAATTGTATGCCTGAGAGTTACCCTTATTCCAAAGCAGCCTGGAAGTCAACCAGTCTCAACATCGAGTGCCTCACAGGCACCCAAAGCCAATTGGCTGCCTGAGAGTTACCCAGTGTTAGTAAGCAGCCTGGAAGTCAACCAGTCTCAACGTCATTTGAAAGATAACCACTAACCATTAACAATCACTAAAATACATATCTACAGTAATTAATCACTTAAATACATATCTACAGTAATTAATCTTACTTTATAGGCGTACTGTTACCTAATGTTTTAACCAGATTTAGCTAGCTAGCAGGTTGAAATAACATTATCACAGCTTAAATTAGATTTAGCTAGCTAGCAGGT
Source organism: Sprattus sprattus (assembly GCF_963457725.1). Lineage (NCBI taxonomy): Eukaryota > Metazoa > Chordata > Actinopteri > Clupeiformes > Clupeidae > Sprattus > Sprattus sprattus. The sequence continues at coordinate 835,271 of NC_137909.1, read as the reverse complement.
TGAAATGAAATTACCACAGCTAAGATAAGCATAATCTATCTTTATGTTAACATATTGCATGGTAAAGATAACATTAGCCGGCCCATTTTATACAGTGATTAATCTACAGTAATAAATCTTACTTTGTAGGCTTACTGTTACCTAATGTTTTAACCAGATTTAGCTAGCTAGCAGGTTGAAATGACATTACCACAGCTAAGACTAGCACAATCTATCTTTAAATATGGTTAACATATTGCATGCTAAACATAACATTAGCCGGCCCATCTTACATGTACAGCCCTAAAGCAAACACAATTAGCCTTTTCATGTTTAAAACAGAAATATATTAGCTACATACCTTTGTAAAGTTGGAGCTTTCACTCGTTCCTCAGAGGTGGAATGAAGTTTGAGCTGGAATGAGAGCACTATACAGAAAATTTGAATTTGGGCTTCAAGTCTTTGGATTGGACCAGAGGTTTGGGGGCGGAACCAGAGGTTTGGAGGTGGGAAGCACATTGATTGGATAAGAGTTTTGGGGGCGGAACCACCTTCCAGGCAGCCGCTGCCTGGCAGTCGAAGTTGAGGGCTCAAAACACCATTGAGCGAGGAGAATATGTTTGGAGTTGGAAAAGAAGAAGATATTCTAACAGTTTCCTGTGATGAAGGGAAAGTTGGTCAACAGCAGTATAAGTGTACAAACAGAAAATGGGTTCTCCTGCAGGACAACTGTGTTTTAGATGTCATCCAAAACCTGGCAGATCAATCACAGGTAATATTCTGTTGAAATATTGAGGATTTTCTTGATCCTTGTGTTATTTTAAGACCAGCCCCTCCAAAATCTTGCGAGGGGTTGTTGTGATTGTTACAGCCAAAAATCAATTTGCTGTGGGATTTGTCAAATATTGCTTTTAAAATTGACTTGTGGTGATTAAAAAAATAATTTTTTTGCAAATAATGCAAAAATTCCATGACCGTACAATCCATTTCCATCCCATGAATTAACTGCAACAGGGCATAAATGGAGGGGATCTTCCTACATTTGTTGAGGCGCTCAATGATGCCACACAGCAGAATGATGTTGAAATTGTTTCTTCACAAGCAACTGTCACATCTATTGTGACCATACTTGACAATGTTGCAACAGCTTCCAGTGCAATCAAAGTGGACCAGGAAGTGATGGAGGTATGGTGTTTTGAAATCTGAAACTTTTTTTTAAACTGAGAATTGGCCACAGAAACGACGTATTGAGAGTGTTTTCTGTTAAACTGATATGGTTTGGTGGCATTTACCAACAAAAATCTTTTCTAACCCATTCTTTTTTGTCAATCGATTTTCACAGAATTTCCTTCAAACTGTGAATGTCCTTGTGTCCCCGGGTGCAAATGCTGTCTGGAATAGCTTAAACAGTAATGCCAATGAAACGCGTAAAAACGCCAGCTCCAACTTGTTGCTCGCCATGGAAAAAATGGCAGGTGCACTTGCAATTGAAGACACCTATCAGATTGTGACAGAAACCCTTTCTTTGAACAAATATGTGGTGACTGAAACCAATAATTTGCTCATGATAAACTCATCTGAAATTGAGATCCCTGCAACAAAGCTTTCTGGGAGGAAAACCTCAGTCTCAGTTATTGTATTTCTTTTCCCTAGTAATGTAATCCCAGTCAGAACTTTACATGACTCCATAGACAATACCCTAAATGGCAACATTGTTTTGGTCAAAACAAGTCAACGCCTTGACAACATCTCTCTGACCTTTGAGAAAAATAACACTGAATTGGCAAACCCCCTTTGTGTCTTTTGGAACTTTGATCTTTTCAACAAAACTGGTGTATGGGATTCATTTTGGTGTATGCCGAAGTTCAATGGAGATTTCACAGTCACATGCGAGTGCAATCACACAACTTCCTTTTCCATTCTCATGTCACCATATATTCCAGAGAAAATCAAAAATGCCCTGGCATACATAACATATATTGGAGTTGGAATATCAATGGGCAGCTTGGTCATCTGCCTAATAATTGAGATCATTGTTTGGCGTGCCCTGACAACGAATGACACAGCCTACATGCGACACGTCTGCGTTGTTAACATTGCTGTGTCCCTCTTGATTGCTGACATCTGGTTCATCGTAGGAGCAGCTGTATCGGATGAAAATGGAGCAGACGTGGGGCCCTGCACTGCAGCTACGTTTTTTGCCCACTTCTTTTATCTGGCAATGTTCTTCTGGATGCTGATAACTTCCCTGCTCTTGTACCACATTGTGGGGCCCTTCGGAAACATATCCAGGTTGGCCATGATGCTAATTGGCTTTTTTATTGGCTACGGTTGCCCTCTCATTATAACAGAGGTAACTGTGGCATCGACGGCTGGACGCGATGGCTATATCAACTCAAATGATATGTGCTGGCTTAACTGGACTGAGACTAAGGCCCTGTTGGCCTTTGTGATCCCTGTCTTGGTCATTGTGGCCATCAACCTTTGTGTCATGGTTGTGGTCCTGGTCAAAATGCTAAGAGGAGGAGTGGCGGAGCCTCTGCAAAATGATGAAATGGTCATTGCAAAATGTGTGGCCTTATTAACTCCACTTTTTGGCCTTACCTGGGCCTCGTTTCCCGAACGCGCACTTAGCCTAAAAAGCACTTGAAATCGCTCGTAAGAGGATTCCTACGTTGCAGACGGGTTTCCCAACGCCACACTTAGCTTAAGTGTATCTTTCGTTGAGAGGAATTCTACGTGTGGTCAGGACCAGTAGTAACTTCACACTTAGCGATTTAATCCACCAGGGGCGTCGTTCGGAAGAAACGGGAATTAAAAAAAAAAAACATGGCTACTTGAAGCAAGGAATATTTTACATGAATAAAGCTATCTACACAACTTTTTATATGTTTATAATGACTCGGTTTGATCGGAAATGTGCTACGCGACCAATGCAGAGTATTTAGGTCTTGACTGAAGCTTTCAAACAGTAGTTTGATGGCACATTTAGCGCTTATGCCACCACTCCATTGGCTTATATGGTAGCTTTATAGCTAGGTGGTTTTTTCGTGCCCTACACAGTTGTATACATATATATTTGCAACCATGTTCTTCCTTGAAACTTTTTTTTCAAAAAAAACTTATTTTTCAATCGCTAGTTTCATAGCTCATACGCATGACGTACGCTTCAACCCCCTCGACACATTAAAGATTATACAAAATAATATGTTATTGAACTAAGGAGATGGCTTTTCTGACTGTGTAGTTAGGCTTGTGTAGTTAGGCTGCAATATTAGGAAATTGACATGTTATTGAGCCGGGCTGGAAATCAATCAAGAGGGTTGCACCCGCTAGGCCATGGGTCGGGAACCTATGGCTCGCGAGCCACCACTGGCTCTTTTGCTGACGGCCGGGGCTCTCGGAAGAAATGGGTTGGAGAAAAATACGGAAAAAAAAACGTGGAATCAAGGCATCAGCCTAGGCCTAGTAGAAGGCTTAAATAACAGTCAATGCTAGTTATATACAATGACAATGCTTCGTGTCAAATACGTAGGTCTATCTGAGTTATTTAATTTAACTTTCCACCTCACTTGACTCCGTAACCATAGCCTGCAAAATAATGTTACAGTCAAGGCTGGTTGCCATGCCAATATCTAACAAAGTCATAGATTTCTCTACATTTCCGTCAACGAAAAAACTTCCATTGTTAAAGTTGATAGGCTTGAGAAAAATATCGAAAAGGAAAAAAACGTATTGTGCATCCCTGGTGTTTCTATCGGCGATTTCGAAATAGACTCGTCTGGCATCTGGGTGGGCAAGTTCAAATCACTGAACGATCAGCTGGAATGAATCGCACATCAGCGAGCACAGCTTGCGAGCGAACACAAGTGGATTGACATGGGAAAGCTTCCATCTCAAGACGAACTGCTTCTAAAAACTTGGAATGAACTGCCCATATATCGCACATTGCAATATGATAGTATTGCTGTGTTACCCATGTTCGGTTCCACTTATGCATGCGATAAATCTTTCTCACATATGAAAAATATAAAGACGAACCTGCGCTCGCTTATAAACAACGAAAGCCTAAATGCTTGCATGAAGCTTCACCTCACTGAATATGAGCCAGACTACAAGGCCATCAGCAAGCCTATGCAGCACCAGAAGTCGCATTAATCTCTGGTAGGCCTAATATTCAATTTCGAGTGTTGTGTTGTCAACGTTGTTAACTTCATGTCGTTGTTACGTTCGTTGTTAACTTCTGTCATTTCCCATTGCCATTTACATTTCAAGTTATAGGCTACAATAACTTTTAAAACTGGTAGAAAATGTATTAAAAAAACTCTGTTGAATAAAAGTAACTGTTAGTTAAATATCCAAAACATTTCTTGTAACTGTCTTTTTGTGGCTCTTCTGAGAAAACAAAAATTAAAAATTGGTAAAAGTGGCTCTCCAGGCAAAAAAGGTTCCCGACCGCTGCCCTAGGCCTATATCAAGGTAGTGCTGAGTTACACTCTTCGAGGAGTAAAGATGGCAGGTGTTTTGGAATTAATTCAGATGAACCAGTGGATTCGGCGACGCCGCAGCCGTCTGGTTATCATTAATGCAGAGCTCAGAATACGTTTTAACCCCCTCGACATTTTGTCAGATGGGGAGGTACTCATGCGCTATCGCCTGCCCCGGGGGGAAATCATCGGGTTATTCGACATCGTGTCTCCCATGATAACAAGGGCAACCAGGCGCAACCATGCCCTGAGTCCCATGGTCCAGCTCCTGGCGGCATTGAGATTCTATGCCACTGGGAGTTTCTTACAGGTGGTGGGAGATGGACTCGGGCTCAGCAGGGCAGCCGTATCAAAGTGTGTGGCGGCCGTCACGGCTGTATTGGCCCAACACGTACGGCAACACATACGTGTGGCAGAGACGCCACAGCAGAGGATGACGGAGAACCTGCAGTTCCACCAAGTGGCGGGCATTCCCCGGGTGATTGGGGTGGTGGATGGCACCCTGATCCCAATTCACCCTTCGCTAAGCCCCGCCCACCTTAACTACTGTTGCTACGCCTGACAAGCTTTCGCACCTGGCATATCAATCTCAATGATAAGTGCCGTTATCTGACGTCCGCAGAGAGATAATTACTAATTTCTGGAGTTCAGGGGAGATCTCTGAAAGAACGAGGCAAAAGGGGCTTCAGTATGCTTTTGAGGGATACATACATGATATCTGCGCGAAGTCAGAAAATGGGGAAATACATATTAAAACCTCCGGCAACCCCCCTGATGCTCCCACGTAGGAACTGACACAGGGAGAGCAGCAATCGGATTGGGGAAGTCGTGTGTCGGCCGTCATTTAACAAAATGCTAAAATATATTGAACAGTATGTCAAAGCGAGCCTGCATCTTGTCTCTTACCATTTTATTTTACGTTAAAATGTACGCATTCTAAACAAAGAACCGTAATCATTTGCAAGCAATACTGAGATGAGTTAACTATCCGCTAGCTTGATAACATTAGCTTGTCCTCATGTTGGAGACTTAACAAAGTGCCAAAATACATTCAACAGTATGTCAAACGCGAACAGTAGATATGTATCTTATAGTCTCATTTTACGTTAAAATATGTGCATTGTGAACAAAGAACTGTAATTGTATGCAAGCAATACTGAGATGAGTTAGCTCGCTTGCTAACATTAGCTTGTTGTAAGCAAATATAAGTGTTCTTTGTAAACATTCAGCTACGATTGGGGCCTCCCACACTTCTTTATCCACTCACGGCATTTCTCATATTGAGTTTTGGGTTTTGGGAAAGCAAAAATTCAACCCCACCCTCCAAACTCTTTGGGTATCGGCTGTCGGTTTTGCACAACCCATAGGCACAGTGCTTCGGAATCTTCACTTTGCCAAATGCTTGTCAGGTCCTCCACACTTAGTTACCCGTTGCTAAACTACGATTGGCCTGGGGCAGTTTTTGGGCGTGGCTTAGCGAAGGGTCAATTGCCAACCCAACGCTGCTGGATGGGGCGTTCATCTGTCGCAAGGGCTACTCGGCCTTAAACGTCCAGGTAGTCGTCGACTCTAAAGGCCACTTCATTGACATCGTGGCGAAATGGCCAGGAAGCGCCCATGACTCATTCATCTGGGCCGACTCAGCTGTGGGGCGGGATGCGGCCGCAGGAGTGTTTGGGAGGGGGATCTTCCTCGGGGATAGTGGCTACCCGCTCAGATCCTACCTCCTTACTCCTGTGGCCAATCCCGCTACTGCAGCTGAGGAGGTGTACAACGCGGCCCACATCAGGACCAGGGGCCTGGTGGAGCGCGTGCTGGGTCAGTGGAAGCTGAGGTTCCACTGTCTCCACCGCTCAGCAGGAGGGCTGCGGTTCACTCCGGAGCGCAGCATCCGTGTGATCGTTGTCACAGCCATGTTGCATAACATGGCTATGCGGGCTGGCGGCTATCTCCCTGAGGAGGAGGAGGACGACGACGAGGACGATGATGATGAGGAGGATGCTAACCCTCCCCCAGCCGAAGGTCGTGCTGCGTTACACCAGGCCGGTCTTCGGGTCCGGCAGACCATCATCAACCTCTTTGTTTGATTTTGTTTTTCCCTTTGTGTTTTGTTCTCCCCCCCCCCTCCCCCCTGTTTTTGAACATTTGTTCCTGGATTTTCCTTTTTATTTGTCCTTTTCGTTTTTTTTTTTTTATTATACTTTTTTAAAAACATTCTATGATTTTTTTTTTTTTTCTTTCCGACCCCCCCTTTTACTTTACAGTCACCAAGCACCCCACTTCCAGCACCTGTCACAAACACCACCCAAACACCACCCCTCCATCAGCCCAATGTCACCCCACAATGAGCCTACTGTTATCATTCAGCAGTTTGGCACCCATCAAATCACAATTGTCATGCTTAAAGCTAACCAACGTTAGCAGCTCACCAGCTCCAAGTTTGCATGCTTAAAGCGCACGTTACGCACAGAGAATCACCAAGCACATGGGTTATGATTAATCGAAACATAAGAAGCAAAGTATTGAACCCCTCGACTGGCCCATGGCCAACTAAATAGAGGACGTATGTGGTGTTCTTTCCTTTTTAAACTGAATCCTGACATAAACCGTCTAAACAGACACATTTCATGCAAGGTTTGATAATACAATGACTGGACACGAAGTACATTTAGCACAAAATACCAACACCATTCCATTGAAACCGTAAAGGAAACACACACACACAAAATTCAAATAAACAAAAGAGCTTTATTGGCATTGCGACGTCGTTTGCAAAGGAGGAAATACAAGTACTCCTTGACGAGGTGGAATAGGAGCATCCTATTGGGCCGCTTAAAGGGACATCATCAAACAAAACAAAGACCGCTGTCTATGGCAAGCAGAATGGCTGCTGCCAGCTCCTGCCCAGTCAGAATGTGGACAGTCGTGAGGAACAAATGGCAAGACTCGCCCACACCAGAGGGGTGGCCGGAGCTCCAATGCCTCCTCGCCATCAGGTTAGAGGTGGACCGGGAGGTGGGGCATCTGCAAGGAAGAAAGGTTGAATAGTGAAATTGAATGGAATACACTGGAGAATTGGACACTGTAAAATGTTACTCACCCTGAGGCGGCAGGAATAGGTTTAATGAGGGCCTCGCGGACTGCTCCTCCTGCAGCAGCAGCTGCCTCTGCTGGATAGAGAGTTGGGCCCTCATTATAACCAGCCACTCCTGCGCGAAGTTTTTGGAGCGCTCCAGCTGCGCCTCCACTCCCCGCAGCCCCTCCTCCACTCCCTGCAGAGACACCACCTTCACCCTTTCCACCTCCAACCTCTCCCTCTCTATCTGCGCCCTCTCCCTCTCCACTTGCAGCAGACCTTCGCTGCAGGTGCAGCGCCAGTCGCGACTCTGCCCCCTGCCACCTGTCGTCCGAGGTCTGCCGCGAGTCGGGAGGGAGCTGGGTAATTCATTCAGCACGCGCCCTTTTGTAGTTGTTTTTCAATCAATATCTGAATTAAGTCACATGTGGTGAGCGTGGCTCTGTGGGTTGGCGAGGAGGCATCGGACGTCAGGACTGGGGATGAGGCCCCGGGGGGCTGGGAGGTGGAAGGCCCCGCCCTCAGATCTATGCCCCCCGGGATCCCTTCGGAGGCAGTGTGGCCGATGATGGCCAGCACCCTGTTTTCCTCAGTGGTGAGGGGGAGCACGGTGTTGGGGCCACCACCAGTCTTCACTGCCTCCCTCCGCACAACCGCCCCTCTGGTCTTGGTGGTGCTGGCGAGGTCTTGCCATTTCTTCCTCACGTCTGTCCACGTTCTGACTGGGCAGGAGGAGCTGGAAGCAGCCATTTTTTCAGCGGTGGCTATCCAGACAGCAGTCTTTGCTTTGTTGGACACGGTGCCTTTAAAGCGGCCGAATAGTATGCTCCTATTTTCTTCCACCTCGTCAAGGAGTACTTGTATTTCCTCCCTTGCAAACGACGCCGCACGTCTTTTTCTTCTAGCATCCATCTTTTCATACGGACAACTACCCACAGGTCCTAATATAAGATGCATCAGCCAATCCTAGTCCATAATCAATACATTGGAATCACCTGCAATCAGTGATCACACAGGTGAACAACTAGGCAAGCCTAAGTGTGGGCGTTTGTCAATGACCTTTTGGGTCTTCTTGTATTCATAGTCTGTTTTCTAGTTCATCTGAGCGCGTTTTTAAATAATTCATTCAGCACGCGCCCTTTTGTAGTTGTTTTTCAATCAATATCTGATTTAAGTCACATATTATGGCGGCTTATGCCCTGAGTGATGTTTTTATTTGATCTTTTCTAGCCTTTATATAATTATTGAGGTATTGTTCTTATGTCGAGACTTGTTATATTGGAACTTCATTCAAAATCGACTCTTCTGGCATCGATTGCTGTTGTTTCAGAACTACTGTGATGGACAGCTCCACCCTAAGAGCTACTTAAGAACTCGTGCACGTCGCGCTTGTGCACCTGACTTTAAGTAGATGGTTGGGAAACCCTCGTTGAAAGAGTTCGGCCGTCAACGATGTCGCGAAAATCCACGTAGAACGTTAAGATACATCGTTATCGGGAAACGAGGCCCTGGGGATTTGGCATTGGCATCTTGATTGAACCGGATAATTTTGGACTGCATGTTGTTTTTGCATTCCTGAATTCTTTGCAGGTATGTATTTGAATTACCATAAATTATATCAACTGAATTCACTTTTAAAATTGTTCTGTACGTTGTATTTGTTGTATATATTCTCTCATGTGTTTTTCTCTTTAAAAGGGTTTCTTTATTTTGGTGTTTGGGACCAACTTGGATAGTAAGGTATGTATAGTCACTAAAGTCACTCAGATCTTCCTCCTGGAATATAACAGCTCTGTATGTGCCTTTATTTGTTTGCTTGTTTGTTCAGAAACAAATTAATTCTGAGAGCAAAGGGCCACATAAAATAACAGTCAAATAATTAACTAAATCTTTATTGAACACCTACTGTACATCTTTGTATGACAGCTGGACAGTATAAATAAGCTAAGCACACATCCATGAAGTGTCTTCGTTTTTTTTCTACAGGAAGTTAGACTTGTAAGACCAAAATTATGCTAAATAATTTACATGTTGGCCGCTTCTATGTCTAGGTTCGAGCCAGAAGAACACTGATCTCAAGCTCCAGATCTGGACAAACAAGAGTAAGCATACTATATACAGCATACAACAAACAAAAAGCAGTGGCCAAGAATGAACAGTGAACAAGGATGATACAAAAGAGTGTCACACAAGTGTTACACAACTTAAATGTATAGTTTATGATCAGCATTGATAAGTGAGAATTCACCCTAGTTACCTCAGGACTCCGGAGCTGCATATAAGTATATTGATTAGACAAACAACAATTACAATCGGGCTCACTCCTAGCACAAGACTGAAAGTGAAGCAAGAACAAACACATCGCACAAGGTTTACATAGACAGAAGTTTAGTTTTTCAGCAGGGATAACCACGTGGTGGATCTCTGATGTCCGAGGCAAGGATGGAAGTTTTGCCAGTTCGGAAGAAGCCTATCACCTCTGTTCTAAACATACTCTTGTAGATATGCAGACTAGGTGGCACCTAATAATCTAAGTTACACACACGCAGAAACACAGAAAAGCCCTGTTCCCGCTTACATAAGTACATGATTCATATAAGGTAATAATAGGCTCTTGATTATTATATTATTTTAGTCATTAACAGTGTTTGGAAATTACCTCCATAAAAAATGTTGTATAGATTTTCCACTTTATTAACATAATCTGCCTGGCCCCACCTGCCTATTGCTCTCAGACCAGTTTCCTTTTGGCTGTGATTATAGTCTGGAAACTCTGTTTGCAACAGGAAACAGGGCCATTTTTAGTGGCCTTAAATCAGTGACCAGTGGGGCTGAATAAGTGTGATGATGTTGAAATGTAGTTGCTAATGTAGTTCCAACAATGGTTGCAGTGCAAGAGCTAGACGAAACGATACAAACAGTAGTAGCAATGATAGACAACAGAGAAGAATTGAAGAATTCAAGCCGAAGCAAGAATATATCAATTTGCACTGTTAGTGGCAAAGTAGGAAGAATATGAATCTGACGGAGGTCCATGCAGATTGGTTAAAAGCTGGTCCAGTGGTTTCAAAAATGAACTCCTACGCACATTAGGATGCAATGACTGGAAGCAATCCCCAGTGGAGCGTGGCCAGACCCTTTCTATTCACAAAGTGAATTTGGGTCTGGTTATAGCAGGCTAATATAAACACCCTGTTTTTATAAAAAACAAATATATAAACATAATAATCCACTTTATTATACAGCTCTTCAGAATGTTCCAAAAAGTACCGTTGATTTGAATGGGCCATCCCAACATTCGCCGGTGAATATTTCCTGATAATTCACAGCTGCGAAAAGATAATGACCGCTGTCATTGGCAACGGGTTTTGTGCTTCTAATTCACATCTTTCAAGAACTATTTATTTCTTAGCAGAAATCACGAAACGGCAACTAAATCATTAAAAAGAGGTATTTTGGAGGAATGTCTTCCGTTGTTTTTGGCAGGTAACCGTATAATAAGCAGGATAATGTATTGTCCGTCGGTCATTATCCAAAAATAAATCCCTTCAGGACGAAACAACACCCCTCCGCTGCGCATTACATTATCCCTTACATAACTCACCATTGATTAAATACTTGTTCAAGACAAAGTGGCATACTGAGTGTTTTACCAAAAAATATTCTGAACCACATCACCAATCATTACACTGTGCCCTAAAGGCTCATAATGGAATTGTTCTGTGATGTATCTGTTTCTGCAGAAGGTTTTTTGTTTTGAAATAATGTATTTGTTTTACATTCTGTCTGTTGTAGAGCACAAGTGGAGGAGTCTCACCTTCTAATGGTTTAGGCATGATTAGAAGGAGAAGTAAGAGAGCACCTTTTATTGATTGATTGTTTATTATTTTTATTAGATTAATTATAATTGTTGTTATCATTATTATTAATTGAGTTTTAGTTTTATCAGTTTTCTTCATTTTTGTTCTTGCAGGAGGCTACAACATCACCAACTCCATCTCTTCAGATACTTCTGTCAGTTCCTCATAATTGAATACCTTAAACTCTATGGATAATGTAGTTTTGAAAACGGAGAGAGTATATTGAATTACGCTACCTATCTATGCGGAAAATCTTAACCCAAAAAAGTCCCACTGGTAAATTGAGACCTTCATTAACATGCACATTTATTGGTGCTATTGGCTATCGTTAACCTTCAAACTAAAATAATAAGTTCTGAGTTCTTGGCAAATATGAGTAAGATGTAGCATCATTGTTTTAAATGTTTCCTTTTTTTTCAATTAGAAAGCTGAGAGTAGAGACTAAAGTTTAAAGATAATGGGTAACTTTGGGATTTTTCAAACTGGGCCTTATTTTCAGACCATGCATATGTTTACCTCAATAAGAAACTGGACTGATTTTGATTGTTAGTTGTCCCTAGTAAAAGTCCGTACCCAATAATAATAAATTAGGGCCCAGTTGGAAAATTGCAAACTCTCCCTTTAAATGGGTTCAGGAAAGAAGTGCTATGACGAACAATGTAATGTAATTATATGAATTTATCGATTTGTCTCTAATATTAAATGCTGTTGTCTTGTTTATCATTATTGTTAACTTTTATGATCTGTAGTATTAACTCTTCACTCATACCTTAATGGTACAATATCAGTGCTGATATGAAAATATTTGATCATGGCTGTAAAAATGCCTCTGCACAGTATAGCAAAGACCTTGACAGCTCTTTGTCATGCACACAGAAATGCTGTCGGTTGCAGTAATCAGTAACATCTGAGTGGACAGTAGAGGGCAGTAATAACTCTATGTTAGAGCCTTATTGAAGGAATGTTCGAAAGGTAAGGTAAGGTGAGGTTTCAGACGCTTTTATTCAATGATTTTTGGATGTAAATTCACATGGTAAAAGGAATGCTGGTAAGGTTTTAAAAAATTAAATTAAATAATCTCTGTGTGCAACCTGTGACCATAATGAAATTCTGTTCAACCCAGCATGTAAGATGAAACACAAAGTGAGCAACACAGGAGGCAAGTTTGAATAAAAAATAGAACTGGACCAAAGCACCTGCATGTAGAGGAGAATCTATCCTCCATAAGCTTGTTTTCTGTAGGAGTGAGTTCTTAGGTTTTAACTGCACTGTAGTCCACTTGCAGCACTGATTGTTATTCTTTAGTACAACTTTAATGCCATTGCTTCAATTTTATTGTGTGTATTTAATGTTTCACTACAGTAATACTAGTTGTATCACTTAAGTAGCCTTCACTCTTCAATAAGCCATGACGACACATTTTAAACCTTGCATCATGAGCATGCCTGGCGTTGTGCCAAATACACTTATCCCTACAGACCAGACCAGGCAGACCACCTGCAAAGAATGATGCACTTTTAACAGACATTTTCACCTTTAAATAAATCATTTGCATGTAAACTTAACGTGTTATCAATCCAGACAGTACCACCCAAAAATAAAATACAACCGAATTCCGGGAAAGTTAGGATAAATGGAAGGTCTCCCTCCTCTTTTGCCTGGAGGACACGGCGTCTGTGATTTCCAACAAGAATGTCAAATTTGGACTTGTCAGACCATAGAACACTGTTCCACTTGGACCATGTTCACGTATGGCTTCCTTTATGCATGGTAGAGCTTTAGTAGGCATCTGCAGATGGTACGACAGATTGTGAGATCGAACATTAGTTTAAAAGAAGCCCACAATCTTTTTACGCACTCTTTCGCAGATTGGAGAGCCTCTGCCCATCTTTACTTCTGAGAGACTCTGCCTATCTTAGACATCCCTTTTATAACAAATCATGTTTCAGACCTGATACCCGTGCCAACTTGACCTGTAGCAGGCATCAAATTTGAAATGAGCTCATTTAGTGGATAAAAGTATAAAAGTGTAAAATGTCTCCGTTTAAACATTTGTTATGCTATCTATGTTATGTTGTGAATAAAAAATGGGCTCATGGGATTGGAAAGTCTTTTAATATTCAATTTATTTAAAAAACGTCCCAACTTTTCGGGTTGTAGAAACAAGCCAATACAGGTCTGCTCACATTCCACCACAGTACACAAATGCCGAGAAACTATTAGAAGAGCACTCCTGTATGCATGAACAGTGATAGTTGAAATGGGCTAGCATAAAGGAGGGCAAATGGGAGAAACTATTAGAAGAGCACTCAGGACTATGCATGAACAGTGATAGTTGAAATGGGCTAGCATAAAGGAGGGCAAATGGGAGAAACTATTAGAAGAGCACTCAGGACTATGCATGAACAGTGATAGTTGAAATGGGCTAGCATAAAGGAGGGCAAATGGGAGAAACTATTAGAAGAGCACTCAGGACTATGCATGAACAGTGATAGTTGAAATGGGCTAGCATAAAGGAGGGCAAATGGGAGAAACTATTAGAAGAGCACTCAGGACTATGCATGAACAGTGATAGTTGAAATGGGCCAGCATAAAGGAGGGCAAATGGGAGAAACTATTAGAAGAGCACTCAGGACTATGCATGAACAGTGATAGTTGAAATGGGCTAGCATAAAGGAGGGCAAATGGGAGAAACTATTAGAAGAGCACTCAGGACTATGCATGAACAGTGATAGTTGAAATGGGCTAGCATAAAGGAGGGCAAATGGGAGAAACTATTAGAAGAGCACTCAGGACTATGCATGAACAGTGATAGTTGAAATGGGCCAGCATAAAGGAGGGCAAATGGGAGAAACTATTAGAAGAGCACTCAGGACTATGCATGAACAGTGATAGTTGAAATGGGCTAGCATAAAGGAGGGCAAATGGGAGAAACTATTAGAAGAGCACTCAGGACTATGCATGAACAGTGATAGTTGAAATGGGCTAGCATAAAGGAGGGCAAATGGGAGAAACTATTAGAAGAGCACTCAGGACTATGCATGAACAGTGATAGTTGAAATGGGCTAGCATAAAGGAGGGCAAATGGGAGAAATGGTCAGTTAGAGGTTTAACTCTTCAGTCAAGTCTTCATCTTTAATGTACCCAGCTAGTTGGAATTCTTCCTGGAGCAGCAACCAGTGATATTGGCAGCTCTGATGTCACCTGAAGTGCGCAGGAATGAAAGCGATCTCTGCACGCTGACAGAGGTTTATATAATGGTTGCAGAAGAAGTGGTGAAAGTGCTTGAGCCTCTGAAGGCAGCCACACTGGTAATATCTGAAACGCAATGTCTGAAGCGCATCTGAAGCGCATCTGAAGCGCATCATTGCGCCTCTGCATGCAATATTTTATTATACATTCTGAATCTTTTTCTTTGTCATCAATATTGTAAATATTACAATATTAAAACATTGAATTCCTCAGTGACTGGAGTTTCTAATTGTTTATTCCTGAATATTCGTATCAGTCAATAGCAAGAATATGATGGTGACGGAGACTGTGCCTGTACAGCAGGAAGACAACCCCCTTGAAGTGGATGATGCTTCTACTCCACCAAAGAGGTCAAAGGAGTCCTCTGCATTTATTTGTGCCCTTAGTAGTAATCAACACTAAAGACATTCTTCTGTAGTGCATCCTATAGTCATGAAAAATACATTAACATCCGGCACTGGTCACAACATATTCATGACAGCCATGTTGTTGTGTTTAGCAGTAGTGGTCTACAGACAGCGTGCGTTGTGCTGTGGAGAAGAGCCTTTACAGATCCCAGATACAGCATGCAGTGCGTGTTGCGACTGTCCCAAGATAGATGTGCACTGTTGCTGTATCCTGCCACCCATTATATCCTTGTATAATTAAAAAGCCCATGCACCATGCCAGCCAAAATAAATTAACATATTTGATCAAAACTAAACATAAATAAATGTACCAATATGAATAATCTTGTGCTAAAACTCTCATGCGTCATTGCAGCCAACCATAATTCAACAAAACAAAACATCAACAAAATAACCACACACCATGCCAGGCCGTCTCTCCCTCTTCATCTTCCTCTATATCACATTATGCTATTTATTTATTATTTTCTATTTATTATACCGATAAAGTGGCCATATAACCTACTGTTAATTGTTTACCTAAATATATCACTTTATCTGTTTATAAAATGTATGTTTACTAAAAAAAAATTCTCTCTTTTAGTGTGACCTTTGCCCACTAATGTAGATGGCTGTGAAAATATTGTTCATCATCATAACCATAAAGTACGTATACACATATTAGGCAGCTGTGCTCTGTCCACTCACTTTGTCTATGTTCTTCTCCTCCTAGTCTAGATTGTCTCCCTTGTGAGATGCTGCTCTAGTCTCTCCACCTGACCTAATTGCAAAAACCCGGTGCTGCACCATCTACCTATCCGCACCACCACACTGTAATGTATTAATTCTACTCCGCTCATGATACATCTATATACTCTGGTCTATTTACCCATAATGTAAATATTTTCCACCATCAACATAGTTTTCTGTTTCATTGCTCTACTTAATCTTATGAGCACACTGTATACCCACTACGCTGTTATACAATACTTAAATACTCATTCCCCCTCTTATCCACAATCAATTATGTATGAACATGTATGTACCATCTCATGTTTCTATGTATCGTGTACATGTGTAGTGAGTTAGATTCACTAATTCCTGTTTCTCTTATGGCGTTATTATGTAGGAAGGTTACGAGCTCCCTCGCCAGCCAGTGTCTCCATATTACAGTGGGTATACAGTTAGATCTTTCTTTCTTTTTATTTAAGAAACAAAGCATTACAGTATTATAAAAAAAACAGTAATTCATCACAATTTTCCCGTCCTCCCACTACAGAGGGCAGTTGGGCAGAGGCCCAACAGGAGGCTCCTGGTATGCTAGAAAGTAACCCATGTGGGAGAATATGGGCTGATTCCTTGATACACATTTAAACATAAACTGCACATAATCGAATTAATTTATTTAAATTGTGTAAATCATTTTTAGAAGTTTAGTAGTTTTAAAAGTTTGTCAGACTGTCATTGCGGTTATACTGACTGTTGATTTTCTTTACGCACAGATTATTGAGTTTTCATTCACATGTTTTCTACCACACCAGCCTAGAGGAGGGCTGGATTCGCCACATGAGCTGCTGTCTTGTCTTGTCTTGTCTCTGCAGGTTTGTTTTGGTTCCGTTTTGGTGTACTGAATTCGCTATTGTGCTGTGTAGCCTAATGGCTTCTCTCTGTGTAGTTTAACGTGTTCATTAGTCCCCTATTCCCTGTCTGAAGGTTTGTTTCTGTCTGTTGGTTCATATAGCCTAAGGGCTTGTGTTTGTCTTGCTTAAATTGTTCTTCTGTTGCTTATTTTCTTTTTGTTTATTTTTGACTGTGTATTAGTTTACTGTGCTGTTTGGTTTTGTGTTTTGGTTGTATGTACTGTATGTATGTATGTGTATTGTTTAGTGGTATTTTAGTTATACGGCAGGTATCCTGTAAGAGGGCAGACCGTCAATGCCCTGATTCAAAAAGGTACACTTTTGGTAAGAAACGTTTTACTCTTATGCCATCTCAAGTCTTTCCAGGTCCACCTCTTCCTTGGCATCATATTGAAGTTTTCTCTAAGAAACAGATGGTTATGGTTATGATTATGATATATTATCAAAACTCCTGTGGGGTTTCATTGGACTTCTAGTTTAATATTTTTGATTGATAAATAAAGTTATGTGTGGACCTGTAAGGAAGGCAGTGGATTACTTACAAACATTGTGCACATCAAAACAAAAGTATTATACCATCATGACCTGAGGAGAAATGTAGTGTGTCGGAGCAGTTTCCACAAAAGGTTGTTTATGTTGGAGAGAATATGATAGTGGTGACACTTTGTCGTTCATGCTGAGGGCAAGTCAGTGCAGTCCCTAGAAGATGTCAATTCTTAGTCACCAGGTTTGATCTCTTCTTCTCTCTCTTAAGCCACACAGAGTAGGCCTCTTGGGTCCACATTTTGAAGATAATTACGGTCTTGTTAATGTTGTTGGTGATTTCCACACTGGGTGTGTGGAGTGCTTCAGTGTATGTGAAAAAGGTGACTGTTCTGCTTTTGTGCAGACATCAGATCACATAAAGGCAGCTGTCAGCGAAATACAAAACAGAAGCCACAGATCAAATTTGCTGAGGTACGTAAATGTAGAAAAAGAACCTCTGAGATATTATCAAACCAGACAAAGAAGTCTATTGTCACCTAAAAAGAGATATCTGTCATGATGGAAAATAATGTATCTGATGCATGTAGGCGTGATGGATGGTTAGCGGCGCCACTGTCTAAGCAGAAGACCCGTATTGTCGTTGTAGGTGTCACTGTAAACACTGCGCACCATGCGACTGCTGCTTAATACCAGATTTTACCTTTATAATGAATGTTGACAATGCCCAGTGGTCCATGAAAGCAATGGCAGAGACCAACAATTTGTATGGCGTGGACAGGCTGAGAAACCTCACATGGAGGTGGCACAGAAACCAATGTCTATAGGGATGTATTCATTTTGGTAGAGATGGCTCTATACACATTCAGAAGAATGAATTTGACTGCTTTTCTGATACAGTTCATATTTACCGTAGCCATGCGTCCAACCCCTGCAAATACTTCAATGATTGTGTGCAGTCGTGCACACCTCTAATCAGGGTTTTTATCATTTAAAGGAAAATCACAGCCCTACTCCATTCTTGTGTGATTCCCCAGACTCAAACTTCTGGACTTCAAAGGGATTCTGTGCATGTTGTGGTTATGTATCTTTGTAGTTTGCAAGATGGAAGTGGCTATTTGCGATGCAGCTATTACGGTTTTGACACAGTTGTGGGTAGGTCAGTATTTCAGCCAACGGTCCAGCGTACCACTGTCGGTCAACAACGACTTTATCATTGAAACGCACCTTCAGCGGTATCTTCCGCCACAACACCAAGCTCACATTGACTGTCCCACCTATAGGGGGTTACTAGCTGTCTTTATTATGTATAGTTTTTCCCGCATATCAGATGAATAATGTCATTTTCTCGAGATCTGACTTAAGTAGAGGCCTCGAGAAAGCAGGGTCTATATAAATGTAATCTGATCGCATCGTAGGGTTTTCATGAAATGATTGGTTAAAGCAATTCAATGATTTAGTCTTTAATAAGTACTGTGTGTGAGTATTTTAGACCTGACATGGTTAAATGTTTGCTGAAGCTGAAAGTCTACGCTAGGTAGTTTAAACAAATGTCTATCTTATCTTTCTGCATCACTTAGGCACTGACAAGAGCCATGAGCAATTATTTGGTGACCGGTTGCGGTGATATACAGCCGCGGAAAAAATTAAGAGACCACTTCAAAATTATCAGTTTCTCTGGTTTTACAATTTATTGGTATGTGTTAAAGTAAAATGTACATTTTTGTTTTATTCTATAACCTACTGGCAACATTCCTACCAAATTTTAAATAAAAATATTGTCATTTAGATCATTTATTTGCAGAAAAATGACAATCGGTCAAAATCGCAAAAAAGATGCAGTGTCTTCAGATCTCGAATAATGCAAAGAAAACAAGCTCATATTCATGTTTGAACTACACAATACTAATGCTTTAACTTAGGAAGAGTTCAGAAATCAATATTTGGTGGAATAACCTTGATTTAAAATCACAACTTTCATGTGTCTTGGCATGCTCTCCACCAGTCTTTCACATTGCCGTTGGGTGACTTTATGCTACTCCTGGCGCAAGAATTCAAGCAGCTCGGCTTCTTTTCATGGCTTGTGACCATCCATCTTCCTCTTGATCACATTTCAGAGTTTTTTTATGGGATTCAGGTCTCGAAATTGGGCTGGCCATGACAGGGTCCTGATCTGGTGGTACTCCATCCACACCTTTACTGGCCTGGCTGTGTGGCATGGAGCATTGCCCTGCTGGAAAAAACACTTCTCAGAGTTGGGGAACATTGTCAGAGCAAAAGGAAGCAAGTTTTTCTTCCGGGACAACGTTGCACTTTGCCTGGCTGAGGTTTGTAAAAGACCATAAGGATTGAAAAAGCGGACTGGAGGGTCTTCTAAGTTCGTCTTCTCTGATGAGTCCAATTTCACAGTAGGTGCAAGACTCTGTGGCTTGTAGGCCTCTCCAGGTCTCCGTCTAACCATCAGACGACCATGTGTTGGGCAAAGCTGAAAATTGGACTCAGAGAAGATGAACTTAGAAGATGACCTCCAGTCCGCTTTTTCAATCCTTATGGTCTTTTACAAACCTCAGCCAGGCAAAGTACAACGTTGTCCCGGAAGAAAAACTTGCTTCCTTTTGCTCTGACAATGTTCCCCAACTCTGAGAAGTGTTTTTTCCAGCAGGGCAATGCTCCATGCCACACAGCCAGGCCAGTAAAGGTGTGGATGGAGTACCACCAGATCAGGACCCTGTCATGGCCAGCCCAATTTCGAGACCTGAATCCCATAAAAAACCTCTGAAATGTGATTAAGAGGAAGATAGATGGTCACAAGCCATGAAAAGAAGCCGAGCTGCTTGAATTCTTGCGCCAGGAGTAGCATAAAGTCACCCAACGGCAATGTGAAAGACTGGTGGAGAGCATGCCAAGACACATGAAAGTTGTGATTTTAAATCAAGGTAATTCCACCAAATATTGATTTCTGAACTCTTCCTAAGTTAAAGCATTAGTATTGTGTAGTTTAAAAATGAATATGAGCTTGTTTTCTTTGCATTATTCGAGATCTGAAGACACTGCATCTTTTTTGCGATTTTGACCAATTGTCATTTTTCTGCAAATAAATGATCTAAATGACAATATTTTTATTTGAAATTTGGTAGGAATGTTGCCAGTAGGTTATAGAATAAAACAAAAATGTGCATTTTACTTTAACACATACCAATAAATAGTAAAACCAGAGAAACTGATAATTTTGAAGTGGTCTCTTAATTTTTTCCGCGGCTGTATGTCAACACTTATGATGGAAGGTCACAGCATACCCCTGTAGACCATGAAAGCAGTAAATGTTTATTAAAATATAGACTGAGGGAATCTATTCAATCTATTCAATCTATTCAACATACAGTACATCTCTAACAATTCATACATGAATATATAGTGGGGCAACCGATCGTCAGCCTTTTTCAAACAATACACTACTCATGACTCACGAATTAACCTGCATCTGAAGAAAACTGTTTTGTCACAGACAATGATCAGAGAACCTTCAGATGAGAGACACGGCAGAATATTGGGTGGCTGTGACAACCCTTCCCACAACAGACAGATGAACGATGAACACATCCCATTCATGGGTGGGGGAATATTGTTGGTACATTAGTGCAAGAATGTTCTTGAAGCATGAAGAAAGCGTGTCATCCAGAAGAGCGGCAAGGTAGGACAAATAAAAATAGCTTGGTAATGGGATATGAAGAGAATTTACCTATCTAACTTCTTTGGTTCTTTGACTAGTTATTTGATGTGTTTATTTATGAAGTCTTCACAACTACTACAATAAATTCTCTTTGATTAACATGTTGGATATTTGACTGTTGTCAGCTTTAATGACATCATTGTTCTTCATTGTGTCATTGTTTTTTTTCATTTAAAGTCTTTCATTTTTCATTTAGTTTGTATTTTTTCATAAGTATGATCCAAATGATAATTAATCTTCTGGAGAACCTCTAGATCGTGTCCTTGTACATGTGTGTTCTGTGTGAAGAATAGCAAAGGGGCACAGCTCATCTCAGCTTTTATTATTATTAAAAGAGAAGCTAGATTTTTAAATGGTATTTGGAGAAGATGATCTTGCTTTCATGGCATATTGGCAGTCGACAGCATTATTGTTCCAGGATTTTCTTTAACCACCTTTACCGAAAAACAATACATTAAAAACTTGATATACATAACAGATTTCCTTAAACATGGCACTTTTTGTAACCAAACCGGAAAAATCGTTAATGGAACTTTGTCTTATATATACAGTATCTAAGGCCACTTTAGTTTATTGATTAATGCAATTCATAAAATCAGACCGCTTTTCATTCCTATTAGACATGTGGGGGGGAAATGGATTTTATCCTTATACGTTCAACGTGAAGCTTCAGTCTGAGCTAATTAGCTAATCAAATTGTTGTACGAGGAAGGCATAACCTATCGGAAGCTTCAGCGCCTCTCTGGGTTTGTTTGATAGCAGACATCAAAGCCCACCAGCCATATACATTTTCTTCAAAGAGACAACTTTCTTCCTAAAGGATTACAGCATCAGTTATCACAGGTCAGTTCAATCTACTGTCTGTCTCAAGAAAAAGAGACTTTAATGAGCTAGCCTATAAAAACAGAATCCATAAATGTTAAATTAATTGGAAACCTAAATGTGAAATAAATTGGAATGCTCATCATGATCTTCTTTCTGTTCTGATTTAATTTACCACATTCATTTGGACATCTATTCAATAGTTAAAATAAATACAAAGCGTATAACATGGAAAATGGGTTGCTTGAAACATGTCAATAATACAACTAGTTATTAGGCTACTCCTTATAATTAAGAATTAACGTCATGGTGTGTTACCTTCCCTTTTTACTCACTACGGCATCTGAAACTATGTATATTATGAGGCACAACAAATACTAACAAACTTCAGGAAGATACATAACATTTTAAAATCCCAGCAAATCAGATAATTGTAAATGTAATGTAACATAACAAAAACAAACAATTAAGATATACATTATTTAATACGTTTTTAAAAATTAAGGTATTTTCTGTTTTCTCTTGTGGACAGTCATGGCAGCATCAAGGGGAGAGTCATTTGCCCTCATCATAATTATCTGTTGTGTTGTGGCAACAGAGGCATTCTACGAATTCACTTTTTCTCAGGTAAAGAAAACATTTCTGTCAGTATTTGGAATCTGTTTCTGTTTTGACATGCCATGTGTTTTTGTTTTGGTAGCCATGTGCCTGTGTTGTTGCCATGTGCTCCGCCCCTTGTCCTGTCTTTGTTCTGTTTCCACCTGTGCTGCTCCTCACCTGTGCCCAATTATTACCCTGACTATTTAAACCGCTGGTTACGTATGTAACCGTGGTTCTATGCATAGTGGAAGACCACCAGAGGCAGTTTAACATAGTGGAAGACATCATGTGCCTGCGCATTGGCTACGAGAACTTATTGATTGATTGTCATCTCATGACACGTGACGCCCTAAAGGTATAGAGCCTACACCTGCGTCATGATTTTTCACCAAGGTCATTCTCGCCATTCCGAGTGACCAAGGCAGTGGCAGTCTTCCACTATTCATAGAACCATGATTACATACGTAACCAGCGTTCTATTTCATAGTTCCAGACCGCCAGAGGCAGTTTAACATAGTGGAAGATTTATACCACTAAGTCACGAGGAATAAAAACACTTCAGTCATTTTGGTTAATTTAATGCAACATGTACCTAGGCATCACTAGGGAGCACTGCTGCAAACACCGGAGGAAGGGAAACCAGATTCAACCTGTAAAACCTTGAAAATGTGGAGGGTGAGGACCACGTTGGCGCGGAACAGATGTCGGCAAGAGTTATACCCTTCAAGGCTGCTCAAGAGGTTGCCGTGGGCACGTATAGACTGGCACCTCACCGAAGTTGGAGCTGCTTTACCAACAGAATGATAGGCACAACTGATGGCCTCTGTAACCCAGTGTTTTGTGTTTTGAGAGTCCTGCCCCTTTCCGACAGGCCCCAAAACGGACAAATAGTTGGTCTGTTGTGCGCCACTGAGCAGTCGCTGAGACGTACCGTCTTAAAGCACGTACTGGGCACAATCGTAAGCGTGAACCCTCATCCGAAACAAAAAGCAGCCGAAGTGATAGGCTGATTAGCAAATTGCGGGGACTGCACTTTAGGCAGAAAACAAGGGTTAGGCCACATGGTAACCTGGTTGTCATTTGGCCCCCACATTGAGCACTCACTGAGAGGGCGTGGAGTTCCCCAACTCTTTTGGCAGATGTGATTGTCAGCAAGAACATGGTCTTAAATGAGAGCCACTTGATTTCAGCATGTTCCAGTGGTTCAAACGGTGGTAAACATAAACCGTCAAGGACAATGTGCAAGTCCCAAGGGGCAGAAACAACTCTTGGCCGTGGGTGTAAACGCTGAGCGCCTTTCAAGAAAGCCACCATTTATTTGTGAGCACCTAAGGAAACTCCCTCCACAGGTGCCCTATGGGCTGAAAATGCTGCAACATATACTTTCAGTGTAGCTGGAGAGCGTCCCTCATCGAGGAGATGTTGGAGGAACTCAAGTACTGCTGTCACAGGACACCCAGATTCTATCTGTTTGCATACATTGCTCTTGTGGACTGAGCACGGGCATTCAGAACAGTGTGTTTAACCCCCTCCGAACAGCCCATGACACTTTGGTTCCCCCCAGTGGCCAAACCCAAAGTTTCAGCCTGTCAGGGCCAGGGTGCCACAGGGAGCCCTCCATCTGCGACAGTAAGTCCTTCCTCGAGGGAAGTGGACTGGGTGGCCCCACTGTTAGAGTCAGCAACAAGTGAAACCATGGCATGCTCGGCATGCTGGGAGCGATCAAAAGCACTCTGTGGCCCATTTCCCGAACCCGACTGAGCACTGCCCAGGGCCTCATTTCCCGATAACGATGTATCTTAACGTTCTACGTGGATTTTCGCGACATCGTTGACGGCCGAACTCTTTCTACTTACGAGGGTTTCCCAACCATCAACTTAAAGTCAGGTGCATGAGCGCGACGTGCACAAGTTCTTAAGTAGCTCTTAGGAGCTGTTTACGCCACGTTAACCTGTTTACGTTAATTGCTGTGAAATTAGCTAGCCTATGCGTGCATCGAACGTACACTGCGCACTGAATTCGGGGCGGGGATAGTAACGCCATTTCCAGCAGAGTTAAACTGTGTTCCCATTGTAAGGACATTTATTACATCTGTCTGAGAGTGGGCTGTCAAAGCTACCATCATCGAAGTCATACAGTACAGTAGGCTACATACATTCAATAAAATTAACCTACATTTGAGTCCAACTGCATGCCCATTCTTACCCTACACTTACCCTTACAATAAAGAAGTGATCCTATTTCAATCATAACTTCATTTAAAATTATTTCTTTCTTTCTTCATGACATTTAGTTTATAGTTTAGACAGCAACGTTGACATCTATATTCAACTGCATCCACTACATAATCTCAAACTTTATTTGTTGGTAACAAATTCAAAAAGGCTACCATTAACACATTTCTTAATGAAAAGGAAACATGCATCACAATAATACTTCAGTGTAACCTGTACCTATGTGGAGTGCAAATATGTCTTGCCATTACACTACCCAACAGCTCTACGTCTGCTTACACTACAGAATGCATAATTCCTACAGGCACTGCACTAGTTTTGTATAGCCTAATCTTTATTTTCAAATACTCAATATTCTTTTTTTCTATTTTGATGGGAATAGGCAGGTGAAACAATGACATTCTCATGATGTGCTATACACAGAAACATCGTTGCAAAATATACATCGTGCAAATATATATGTATACAACTGTGTAGGGCACGAAACAACCACCTAGCTATAAAGCTACCATATAAGCCAATGGAGTGGTGGCATAAGCGCTAAATGTGCCATCAAACTACTGTTTGAAAGCTTCAGTAAAGACCTGCATATTCTGCATTGGTCGCGTAGCACATTTCCGATCAAACCGAGTCATTATAAACATATAAAAAGTTGTGTAGATAGCTTTATTCATGTAAAATATTCCTCGCTTCAAGTAGCCATGTTTTTTTTTTTTTAATTCCTGTTTCTTCCGAATGACGGTCGAACGACGCCCCTGGTGGATTAAATCGCTAAGTGTGAAGTTACTACTGGTCCTGACCACACGTAGAATTCCTCTCAACGAAAGATACACTTAAGCTAAGTGTGGCGTTGGGAAACCCGTCTGCAACGTAGGAATCCTCTTACGAGCGATTTCAAGTGCTTTTTAGGCTAAGTGCGCGTTCGGGAAACTGGGCCCTGATAAGTAGTATCGGTGGGAAGGCATAAAGCAAGCGGTCTGGCCAGAGTGGGACAGAGCATCCCTGCCAAGAGACTCCACCTGTTCTGCAAACCACAGGGGACAGTGTGTGGTTTGCTTCGAGGCAAACACGTCCACTGCTGCCGCACCGTACGTGTTCCAGATTAGCTGCACGATTTCTTTGTGCAGCCGCCAATTTGCCGGCCTTGGTCCCCCTCGGGGACCGCTGTGATGTTGAGGTGACCAGGAATGTGTCTCGCACGTAGGGACAGGAGACGTGTCTCCGCCCAAGTCAGAAATGTCAGTGCCAGCTGAAGGAAGGGGAGAGACCTGATGATTGATGTGGAACACCACTGAGGTGTTGTCGGTCCTGACTAACACATGCTTTCCCACCAGGGCATGCTCAAAGTGTTTCAGAGTCAGGAAGGCTGCTTGCAGTTCCAGGACGTTGATATGGCACCGTCTCATGTGAGGGTCCCAATGACCACTCACCCCTTGGTGCTGCCGCACACCCTCCAGCCCATGCGTTGTAACCACCTCTCTGCGTGCAGGAGGTGGACCCATACTCACTCCGGACAGTAGGAAGTCCTCCTGCCGCCATCGGAGTAGACATGAGCTGCAACTGTCGGGGACAGGTGTAGCGCAATAAGTGCAGAAGCCCCAGCTGAATGACCGTGGTTGCTGCCGTGAGCAGCCCCGCAAGCCTCAATAGTTGAATATATGGGGTCCTGTGCTCTGTGCGGACTCTCGCTAGGGCTGAATCGCTTCCAGTCTCTTTTCGGCGAGAGTGGCACGCATTGCCCTGGAATCCAAGTGCATGTCGAGAAAGTTTAATGTCTCGGCAGGGACGAGACAGCTTTTCTCCCAGTTGACCCTGAGGCCCAGGGCCGTGACATGGTTATGAGGTGGTTGGCGTTGGCTGTTGCCTGCTCTGGGGTCGCTGCACACAGAAGCCAATCATCCAGGTAAGGCAGAACTAAGATGCCATCCTTAGTCAGGTTGCTTAGTGCACAATTTAGGGTGGATCGTGACCGGGGTGATAAAAGCATGAAATTTGGCACACAGTTAGCTTTTACCCTACCAAATGATATTAGAAGGGGTGCCCAAGTGAAACAGCTTTTTTTTTTTCGTTTTAAGGAGATTTTACGTTTTGACCAATATCAAGATGCGTTACCTGTGGTACGATTTTCAAAACTGTTCTTTGCCTAGAAATGCTCACCAAATAAGTAATTAAACTGTTATTCATGCATGTTTGTGTTTTCTTGTTTGTTTTCTTGTATGTTTTTTCACAGCTTTAGAGTGCAGTTTATGGCATTACAGCTTCACAGCTTTAGAGTGTAGTTTATGGCATTACAGCTTCACAGCTTTAGAGTGTAGTTTATGGCATTACATCTTTACAGCTTTAGAGTGTAGTTTATGGCATTACAGCTTCAAAGCTTTGTAGTGTAGTTTATGGCATTACAGCTTCACAGCTTTAGAGTGTAGTTTATGGCAATACAGCTTCACGACTTTACGACTTTATAGCTTTCTTCTGTAGTTTATGGCATTACAGCTTTACATCTTTCTAGTGTAGTTTATGGCATTACATATTTACAGCTTTGTAGTGTCGTTTATGGCATTAAATCTTCACAGCTTTGTAGTGTTGTTTATGGCATTACATCTTAACAGCTTTGTAGTGTAGTTTATGGCATTACAGCTATGTAGTGTTGTCTATGGCATTAAATCTTCACAGCTTTGTAGTGTAGTTTATGTTATTACAGCTCGATTACATCACAGGTTAGCTTTGTGCATCAAGCATTCAAACATTACATCAAAGGTAATCAAATTAACATAAACCGGGGTAAACCCCCCGGTTTGCAACCGGCACGTTCCCCTCTGTCTCTCTCTTTAGTCCTGCTTCTTACTGACTCTTTAAAAGACTCGTTTGACTAGATTAGCACTGATCAGCACCTAGTCAAACGATTTACAGGTGAGCTTCCAATTAGGGAAAGCCTGACCTGCCTAGTCAAGGGGGTGCAACGGCGGTCTCTTGAACGTCCGCACAGGAGGCCATTTTAAGGACGGAATAGCTTCCGGGAGGGATCAGTGGTACGTTAGGTAACGTCAGTGATCTTCACAATCGTTTAAACTCTTATCTCGCGGAAATGTTGACGGATTTACAAATGACTTGATTTACAATCGTCATTACCTTAGTAATAATTCTGGATGCTTGAAATGGGCAGCTTAATTGTGTATCACGGCTATTGTGTATCAGTCATTTTACATCAATTGGCGAGGCATAATTGTTCTTTCTTTTCAATATAACTTAAGTTGCACATAATAAAACTGAAGTTGCACATGATTTCCAATCGGGTTGGTTTGTTAAACATCTTACATTATGATTTCGACAGGAAATTGCTGACTTTATTGCCAATGAAGATGCCATAATTTTGTGCAGCCTGCTCTATTGAACGCTCCCTTGAAACGAGACCTGTCAGAGACCTGTCAATGTTATTTTAATATAAAAACCCATGTTTATAATTCTTCATAAGTATGTAGTGCCATAACAAATATCTTACGTTTATAACAAACCAACCCGTTTGAAAATCGGTTGAAAATTGAGCCAGTTCTGGTTATTTAAAAAGTACCACTACCAACACAATGTTAAGGGGGAGTGAGCTATACTGTCCTCAAAATGGCCGAAATGTGCAGACATTCGACTCCGTCGGCCAGAAACGCAGCCAGGATATCTAGCCTTTATATAGATATCTATGTGTCTAGTCCCCAGAACACTTCTCCAGGGTCCTAAAGCCTGCCTTCTATAGTCCTCGTAAGACAATTCACACATGCTAAACTAAGCACTGGGCTAAAACGCCTTATTTCCGGAGATCTTAATAACGTGAGACTACCTGATATTTAGACTTTCCGGAAAAATCCGGACAGAAACACGCTGGAAACGTTAGTCTCAATTCTCATATCCGGAGCATGTTTTGACTCCGGAATGGGACTGTGTCACACGCGACCAATCCGGACCCCGGATACTCACCAGAAATCGCCCGTGTATCTAATATTCTGCACGGAAACGCTCCTGACAGTCATCGTTTCCGTGGGTGTTTAACTCCGTATACCCACAGCATGGCCCGGGCCGCGCGCACGGCGCGATCCAAAAAGCTTCAGGACCCGAATGTCTATTGGCATTTATCTCATGCCTGTTTTAAGTAGTATATTATGTTTAACATTGCAGTATTTAAATTATAAATCGGCATGTATCAAACCTTTTATCATATAAAACATTATATCTTTTAAATCTTAATCTTCAATTATCCATGTTGAAGTTGTAATGAAGCACCATTTGGCCAAAGTCTACCATGCAAACAGTAAATCCTCCTTCTTAACCTATAAACAAAGTTGCTCAAGTGACTACGGTTAGGATATTCATGACCCATCTATAACCTCTATGACTGATTGGTACTAAGTTACACACTATGACAACAAAAACAATATTATTTAATTTTTTTTATTTTAATTCTCAACATAGGCCTCTTTTTGGGCTGGAGGGCTCCTTGTAGAGAAGTGGCCCCTCTGTCACTCGCCGCCTGGTATGGCCCGGCTTGACGCCCCTCCGGCCATTGCTTTCGAGCGCCTGCTGGCCGCGCAGGGTGAGGCGGCTCAGCCGAGCGCACCTCCACCTGGAAGGCAGGACGTTGATTTTAAGCTTGTCCTCTTCATCACTCTACTCATCAGACATGAAGCTGGCGTCTGCCTCCTTGAAGAACAGGTGTTCTTCTGGTGCCAGCAGATCCCGCGCCGCCAGCAGGCGTTTCTGGAAAAGCTGCAAAAGAAAGAGACATTAGCCCCTTATACATGCGTCAATGTAAAGCGGTTACATTGCGCCTACCACGATAGAAACTCGCGAGCGTGTTACAATTGCCTCATGTATAAGGGGTCTAGATGTAAACCGTTAGTTTTTCCGCCGATCGTCTGAGCCTTTCGAGAGAGGTGGTTTACCACGTTAATTCGTCTTACAAAAGGGCGTGTCAAATCAGGCCGATGTGTCATGGGGGAGGCCGTGCGTGACTGGGGGGAGACGGTGACAGGAGGCTAGAAAGTTCACTCCATCATCTCTTTGAAATTCCTTATTCCATGAGTGGTAGGCTACAATGACTGGCTGTTTTAAAATATAACTAATAGCCTAACGAAACAAAATAACCCAGGAAGTTTCATCTTCGACGTTAAGGCTTCTTCCAATACTGACAGCTGACTCATAGCTTGCAGGTTTGCGGGAGACGCGACATTTGAGGGATGTCACTTAATTTAAACCTTTTTTGCTTCCGTTAGTGTGTGTGTGTGTGTGTGTGTGTGTGTGTGAAAGAGACAGAGAGGACTCAGTAAAACATCAGAAAACACCGTGTCTCGTAAGCCTTAAACTATCAATCACCCCCACAATGAAATATGCCATTACAGTCGCGACAAACTTCTTGGCATTGTGGTGCGCCCAAAACGCAAGCTATAAACGTAGCCATCCTAATGTAACCAAAATATACCTCTGCTGATATGCCTAACCTTCGTTCTATTTAGAATTTGTCTTAGCACTATGCAGGAATAAAATAGCATCTACAGTGTCAGGATTCAGGCGCTCTCGCCTGGCTTCTATAACGCGCCCTGCTGCACTGAAGGAGCGCTCACTCGCAGCACCTGTTGCTGGAACGCATATAATTCGTTTTGCAAGGTGCTGTAGTCGTGGGAACGACTGGCCTGGTTTCTCCCAAAAGGAAAGTAGATTTTCCTCTGCTGATCCCGCGTCTGTATGGAAGTTTGTAGAGAGATTGCCGGGGAGTAAAATGCTCCCTTTCCGTTACGTCTGCTGCTGGCTAGTAATACAGACAGCCGGAAAGGTTAATAAACGGAATGAAATAGCTACACATTACACACGCTATGTTTTAATAAAAGCCACGTTACTCACATACTGGTTAACACTGTTTGTTACAGCACATAAATGTTTGTCGCTACATCCAAACTGCGTCACCGTTGTCCCTCCCTGTGCTCCAGCCGCACCATTTTGCTTGCAATGTGAATCATTTAATTGAAATATGCTTATTGGCATTTGTTGCACCTTAATCATTTTCTACAAACATGATATGCTATGTATGGTGTAGTAGACTGAGACTCTATTCACTACTGCACAAAAACTAGACACGTTTGAAAAACTAGACGTTTGCAATGAAGTAGGTTAACTTTCGCCAATATCTCCGTAAGGGAGATGGGTTATGTGCTCAAATTTCCTGGGATCAAAGAAGACGTTAGTATTCATGTGCAAACTAAAAATCACGTCTCAGGATTGCTGCGCATGCAAGTTATTTCGGGTGTCTCAACTGTAACTAATACCACTGTCATATAATTATGAGTCCAGTAAAAGACGGAGCAAACACAGTTTTCTACCGTTGTTGAAACACATCCACGCGTAGACTCGTTTTCTTTCCATCCGAGAGTGGTTATTCAAAGAAAATATTAAGCACTATATGCTGATAGAAAGAAGGGAACTTTAAGCCACTACACTGCCTGTGCCCGATGCGGATCCACGTTGATGTTGTTAGTAAACAAACCAGGTGGGAGCACATCTCCGTGGTCTTTGCGCATGCCCGAGGCAATGTAACCGCTTTACATTTTGCACATGTATACAGGTAACGACAAGAGCCGTTTCCCTTGAAAATCTTCACACCTACACGCGAATACGATACGATAAACTGATCTGATCTCAGTGGCACATGTATAAGGCCCTATAGTGTCAAGCAACGTCAAGACCAAATAGTAACTAGAGTAGACTCAGTTTACATGAAAGCCTAGTGTGGATGAAAATTGACTCCTTTTCAGATGGGGTGATATTTTTTTATTTCACTTCATGCCACGTACCCGCTCTCGCCTGCTTCGGAGAAGTTTTTTTCTCCTCACTTCCTCTGTCCTCCCCACCAGGTCCATTTTCCGCTGACTTTTTAAGTTTTCAAAGTACCTGTTGCAGGCTCCTGTTTGAAACAAACCAATGAATAAAACAGAAGAATACAATAACCTCTCTCTCAACATCAGCAAAACTAAGTTATGTTATGTTAGTTGTGGTGCGGTGTCCTGTCCTAAGAATTTCAGTGCCCAGTCCGACTCTGTTGTACTGTGCATCTGACAATAAAAAAACTTGACTACAAAGCACAGAAAACCAAATAATTGCAAAGTTATAGATGTTTAACAGTAACAGTATCTTACTTCTTATTAGGCTCTCCTTTCCCCAGTTCTGCCCCGAATCCACAAGGGTCTGAATGACCGCACGAGTCACCTCCTCATTGTGAGACGGCTTGAAACTGAACAACAATAAAATACAGTAATGTGCACAGGCAATAAGTTAGAAAGTTTGTATGAATGAAACAGACCTATGTATAAGTGCATTGAAGATCAATTAATTTTAAGCGCAATGCAATTACATGATGAGGGGAAAAGTGTACGTTGATGCTCAATCTATTAAATTTATGTCCAAATAATCCCACCCCTTCACAACAACTGTCTTTTTGTACCTGAATCATGCATGAACCGAACAGAATACTGTACAAGGATTTAAACAGAGCAATGGAACAGAATTTGGAGTAGCTATGTCTGGAAGTGCATGGTTTCTTACAAAGGAATCATGATTTTGTCTATAGTGTTTAATAAGCAAACCTCGATTCCTTGTTGCGTATCCACGAGCTTGCACTGCCACTGCATTTAAAATCTGCAAAAAAAAAAAGAAAGAGAGAAATAGTCACAAAGTGTGAAAAATCTAAAAAAAAAAAAAAAATCATACATTTTACATTTTTGAAGAAATCGTTGGTGATTGTTCACATCAATTCTACAGGCATCCTCGGATTTGTATAATTAAAGTAATACAAATAATGAACACGATAATATTGGTATCATAGTTTTCATTAAATTGATTGAATATGTACGGTTACTGTTATTCCGAATATTAAACTGACGAATATGTTAGGGCTGCCAACATTTCGGTTTTTCCCCTTAACAATCAGGCAAAAAAAACCTGGGAAATGTTGGTTGTGCTAACATATTCGTCGGTTTAATATTCGGAACAACAGTAACAGTTACCGTACATATTCAATCAATTTAATGAAAGTTATAATACAAATATTATCGTATTCATTATTTGTATGACTATAATGATACAAATCCGAGGATGTCTGTAGAATGACTGAGCGCCCTTAGCAAGCTAGCAAAATACATTCCATCCCCTCTAACAGGCTATCATGTCATGTATCATGACACTACATTAAATGGGAATAGTCCAGGCAAAATAGCGTTTTACGACAGACTAATTGTAATAGAATTTTTTTCAGCATAGATCATTTCTATGAGTTGTCCAGAACAACATACTAAAAGTCCTAAGAAATCCAAGTTGAGGAAATATGTTTAATTCTCATCAATCTGAGATGTGTGCTAATAATGCATGGTAAAAATATGCCTCAAAATTTAAATTTTTTCCTTTACTCCTATCAAAATGAAACTTTACACAATGAAAGTACCCATGAAAAGTAAAATTTTTTGTATTACAAGTTTCTTTTGAAATTAATTTGAATATGCACATGAGCTCCACACTTATTGAATATGTCCATAGGCAGAAACACCATTCATATGTATGACAAATACATCGGCCAAATCTTCATCCTATCATCCTACTGCCAATGGGAGATGGCAATGTTGCTTTTAGACTGGCCTCTAACCTGAAAACTGCCTGGCTTGGTAGTACCTGCCAGGGGTATGGTGTTTCTGACTATGCAATCAGGACATATTCAATAAGTGTGACGCTCATGTGCATATTCAAATTCATTTCAAAAGAAACTTGTAATACAAAAAAAGTTACTTTTTATGTATACTTTTACTATGTAAAGTTTTACTGTGGTAGGAGTAAAGGAAAAAATTAAGCCCATTGGGTGTATTTTGGGCATATTCGATTAGTGTATAGCTCATTTGCATATTCAAATTCATTTTCAAAGAAACTTGTAATACAAAAAATGTAAATGTTCATGGGTACTTTCATTGTGTAAAGTTTTATTTTGATAGGAGTAAAGGAAAAAAAAAAAATTTTGAGGTGTATTTTTGCCATGCATTATTAGCACACATCTCAGATTGATGAGAATTAAACATATTTCCTCAACTTGGATTTCTTAGGACTTTTAGTATGTTGTTCTGGACACCTCATAGAAATGATCTATGCTGAAAAAAATTCTATTACAATTAATTCCATTTTTGGCTCCAAAATGGGCTATTTTGCCTGGACTAGAAGACCGGTCAAGAGAACCAGCTTTTGGAAACAGCGACATTTCAACACAAAATATTATATTCTACTCAATCATTATTATATGTATGATATTATAATATAGACCACACAAAGTACATGACGGTTGTTCCGAATATTAAACTAACGTGTGTGTAAGCACTACCAACATTTCCCGGTTGTTTTTTTCTGATTGTTAACGGTTCTGACTGAGCGCCCTTAGCAAGCTAGCAAAATATGTATTACAGTAACTTTACAAGACCGGCAAGCAAATTAGTGAACGACATATATGTATATATGGGTGGCTAAAACAGCCCTAACGAAACAGCGAAAACTATATCGCGTTAAACCCCTAGTAAATGACTTGCTAGCTACCTTAGCTCGCTATCTTATTAAGCTAGCCTAAAACGATTTGACCAACTGCACATTAAACCACGCTTGCTTTAGTTGTACAGTCTCAACATGTTGAATTTAGACCAAAGAAGCCAGCAGATATAATAGTCATCTTAATTTACACTACTCAGACTGACACCATAGCATCTTACCTTCAGCGAAATGTTGCCAACGGTCAATTCCCTGAAGAGTAAGTCTTGAAACCCCGTAGCAAGCACTCTGAATGCGTTGCTCCAATGGATGCGATAGGAGGACTCTGGCGCATGGGGTTCATAAGTTGAAATATCTAGTCACCAGATCTCCGGAAACTTGCATTCACATATCCGGAGCCAGAAATCATCAATATTTTCCCGGATTTTTAATTAGTCCGGATATGACCAAAATCTACTCCGGAGATGTGCTTTGTCATTGGAAATTTCCTAACACAAGATCTCCGGATTCCAGCCTATTTTGCCCAGTGAAGTGGTAGCCTAAGAGCAGCTTGGGCTACCACATTGTATGTATGTATGTATGTATGTGCATAGTGTATGTATATAATAATTAATCTAATCATTTCTTCCTTTCCCCTCCAGATGGAAGCGCTGCCGATGCTCTCTCCCAGGCAGATGGCGGAGCTCATGGTCGTTCCTCTCCCCAGGCTGCCC
This sequence comes from Sprattus sprattus, assembly GCF_963457725.1. Classification (NCBI taxonomy): domain Eukaryota; kingdom Metazoa; phylum Chordata; class Actinopteri; order Clupeiformes; family Clupeidae; genus Sprattus; species Sprattus sprattus. The sequence goes on along the minus strand of NC_137909.1, from coordinate 800,463 downwards.
CTGAAGGCCGAGGTTGTCGACCGCGTCTTCGCCCACCTCATGACCCTGGACCCCATGGACGGGACTCTATCCTCTGTCCTGGGCCACCTAGTGCGATTCAGCCATGATGTAATGAGCACTCACTTAATATCTAACTCAGATTTGGGTGTTTCTTTTTATATTCATTAATTGGAGTGTATAAGATGTATAAATGTCCCTTGCATTCATATATTGAGGTAGACCTGAGGTATTAGTATGGCTTGTTTGTTTTTGTGTTTGATTGACGGCTTGACTGATTGACTGATTGGTTGATTGGTTTGCAGATGGGAATGGACTGTGAGACCTACATAATAATGTAAGTAAGAATTCATGAATCAAGTTCATGAATATATTCCCATTAAATATTGTTTTGTATTATTATTCAAAATCTCTGCAGTCCATTTCCAATATAGCTAATATAAACACCTTGTTGAATTACCTGGTGGATAATCTGAACTAGCCTCCACTGAGATTATTTTAGACTGCATAGTTGATCTAAATTGTGGGTTAGGCACTTGTGTGTGAGGTATTTCAGTAAACTATCCCACAGAGTTTATGGTTTTGTGTATTGTTTAATTGCGAGTCGTTCTGTAACACCAGCATTTAAGAACTGCTGTTTGCTCATTGTTCTGTCTTTGTTGTTGTAGAGTGGAAAGGCTGTATGAAATGTTGTGGTCTGTGCCACGTGTGATGGCGCCACACATCTGGGCGACGATTCACAATCTTAGACAGCCTGCCTGTGAGTGGACACACTCATAATTCTGCACACAGATAATCCGCAAAAGGATAATTGATGGATCAAGATAACACCCAGTTAACAAAGTATTATTTATATTAATGTATGTGATTTTTCTTTTGGCTGTCAGACTGTTCATTGCCGGTGTATGACGAGGTATGTTTACTCTTTAACTAGCCTTTATAAGCTTTTGTAGGATTAAACTTCAGTAAATATAATGTATCATGTAGTGTTGTGAATGAATTCTAAATACTGTATTTGTTTGTGAATGTTTTTGAATAGTGTCCTGTGATACTCTTTAATGGTAAGTCCCAAAGTTTCATAGGAATGCTTACAGCACCATGTTTACACATACAGCCGCGGAAAAAATTAAGAGACCACTTCAAAATTATCAGTTTCTCTGGTTTTACTATTTATTGGTATGTGTTAAAGTAAAATGTACATTTTAGTTTTATTCTATAACCTACTGGCAACATTCCTACCAAATTTCAAATACAAATATTGTCATTTAGATAATTTATTTGCAGAAAAATGACAATTGGTCAAAATAGCAAAAAAGATGCAGTGTCTTCAGATCTCGAATAATGCAAAGAAAACAAGCTCATATTCATTTTTAAACTACACAATACTAATGCTTTAACTTAGGAAGAGTTCAGAAATCAATATTTGGTGGAATAACCTTGATTTAAAATCACAACTTTCATGTGTCTTGGCATGCTCTCCACCAGTCTTTCACATTGCCGTTGGGTGACTTTATGCTACTCCTGGCGCAACAATTCAAGCAGCTCGGCTTCTTTTCATGGCTTGTGACCATCCATCTTCCTCTTGATCACATTTCAGAGTTTTTTTTATGGGATTCAGGTCTCGAAATTGGGCTGGCCATGACAGGGTCCTGATCTGGTGATACTCCATCCACACCTTTACTGGCCTGGCTGTGTGGCATGGAGCATTGCCCTGCTGGAAAAAACACTTCTCAGAGTTGGGGAACATTGTCAGAGCAAAAGGAAGCAAGTTTTTCTTCCGGGACAACGTTGTACTTTGCCTGGCTGAGGTTTGTAAAAGACCATAAGGATTGAACCAAAGCCGACTGGAGGGTATCCTAGTTCGTCTTCTCTGATGAGTCCAATTTCACAGTAGGTGCAAGACTCTGTGGCTTGTAGGCCTCTCCAGGTTTCCGTCTAACCATCAGACGACCATGTGTTGGGCAAAGCTGAAAATTGAGGAGGAGACCCTCCAGTCGGCTTTGGTTCAATCCTTATGGTCTTTTACAAACCTCAGCCAGGCAAAGTACAACGTTGTCCCGGAAGAAAAACTTGCTTCCTTTTGCTCTGACAATGTTCCCCAACTCTGAGAAGTGTTTTTTCCAGCAGGGCAATGCTCCATGCCACACAGCCAGGCCAGTAAAGGTGTGGATGGAGTATCACCAGATCAGGACCCTGTCATGGCCAGCCCAATTTCGAGACCTGAATCCCATAAAAAAATCTCTGAAATGTGATCAAGAGGAAGATGGATGGTCACAAGCCATGAAAAGAAGGCGAGCTGCTTGAATTCTTGCGCCAGGAGTAGCATAAAGTCACCCAACGGCAATGTGAAAGACTGGTGGAGAGCATGCCAAGACACATGAAAGTTGTGATTTTAAATCAAGGTTATTCCACCAAATATTGATTTCTGAACTCTTTCTAAGTTAAAGCATTAGTATTGTGTTGTTTAAAAATGAATATGAGCTTGTTTTCTTTGCATTATTCGAGATCTGAAGACACCGCATCTTTTTTGCTATTTTGACCAATTGTCATTTTTCTGCAAATAAATTATCTAAATGACAATATTTTTATTTGAAATTTGGTAGGAATGTTGCCAGTAGGTTATAGAATAAAACTAAAATGTACATTTTACTTTAACACATACCAATAAATAGTAAAACCAGAGAAACTGATAATTTTGAAGTGGTCTCTTAATTTTTTCCGCGGCTGTAGAGTACAATAAAATTACTTTATCTGTCATTTGTCATGTCACATATATGAACGCTATACATACATTTAACAATGACCTGCCTTAAGAGCGAAGGATGAGATTGAAGTCATTTTTGTAATGTACGGCAGTGGGGCTCACAAACAATCTCTGCATCACACTGACTCTGGGTGTCCCCCCCCCCACACACACACACACACACATACACATACATACACATTAACACAAAAACACTACATCGTAAATTATTTATATACTGCACTTTGCTATTTCCAATTAACTGACTCTTAGCACTGCACATGCCCAAATTATTTATTGTTATTTATTATTCTATCTTGTAGAACATTTATCTTTTATTCTTATTTTTTGCTATTTTGTTAGAATGTTTATATGTTTTATATCCTATGCACCAACCGCAACAAGTTAATTTTCTGTATGTCTAAATATACTTGGCCAATTAAAATAATTCTTATACTGACACCTGCATACCTGACATCCGCACCTGTAATTTGCACCTGACATCTTTATTCTTTTGAATGTTTCTCGCAGGGAGCAGAATCTGTGAAGGAGTCAACAGGTATTGTAATCCATGAAGAATCCATGAACATTTCCTAGATGTAACACCTTAAAATAAGACAACACAACGATGATAGCCAAGACTGAAAAGTTTTCACCAAATCCCAAATCATTGTTGAAACCTTGTCCTGACGTTTTCCTCCTAATGACTTGCAGCTCTGAACTACAGCACCACCTAGAGGTTGGACATGTTCCCTGTGAATACACCTTGGCAGAGTATGCTTGCGCACAGGTAAAGGCCACTGAAAAGCTTTTTTTTGCTCTGTCTACACTTGCCGTATGTCTGTCATGCTCATCTTATTTTGATTTCAATAAAACTCAGTTGACATTCAGTCTTTTTTTTTTTTTTTTTACCACCCCCCCTCTAAGGAGGACTTTTGATTTACTTCTTTATGTAGTCTTTTCCTTTTCCTTTCACTCTTAAGGACAGTACACCAGAATGAATACAGCTTAAGAAGGGCAAAACAGATAAGAAAAGAAAAGGGTAATACTGTATATCACATTATTAAACATAACATAATATAATACATTCAATTATATAAAAATACATAAATAGAAAAGAAAATATATACAAATAAATAAAATAAATAAAGGCCTCCATAGATCCCCTCCCAAAACCCTCCCTCAACCACCCCAAGGGAAGGAAAAGTACCTATTTACTTCTAACGTTTATTTAGGTAGAATCTTCATTCATTCATTCCATCCTTCTTATTCTTTTAACCTACCCCATCTTTCTGCATACTTTAACTGTTTGGTTTCATGTGCCATTAAACATTCAATTTTACAGTATAGTTTAACCTGGTTTTTAAATCTCACTAAACAGTTTATGTTATTGACATTCAGTCTTTGCTGTTCTGTTCTGTTATTGAGTTCAACTGTAGATACTGCTCAGCCTTTTCTATGAAATGTTCTGCTCGTTTGTCTGCCAGAAGTCTGCTCTGTACCCTGTGCTGACATTTACAAACAGACAAAGCCACAGGGAGAAAGAGAATGAAAGGAATGGAGAGGGAGAGAAAAATAATATGTCGGAGAGAGAGAGAGAGAGAGAGAGATAGAGGGAGGGGAGAAGAGAGAGAGAGGAGAAGAGTGGGAGAGAGGGAGGGAGGGGAGTAACGAGAGAGTTGAGAGAAGAAGAGAAGAGAAGAGAAGAGAAAGATGTAATTTTGATACAGTTGAATTCACTCTGATAAATGACTCATTCAGTTGTAAAAGCAGCAGGTTAACTATCATAACTTCAACAAACACATTCATATTTTAATGCAATTTCTCGGGAGAGAAAAATAATGTTTTGGAGAGAAAGAGAGAGAAAGGAGAAGAAAGATAGAGGGAGGGGAGACGAGAGAGAGAGAGAGAGAGAGAGAGAGAGGAGAAGAGAGAGAGAGGGAGGGAGGGGAGTTGAGAGATAGAAGGAAGGGAGAAGAGAAGAGAGATGTAATTTTAATACAGTTGAATTCTCTCTGATAAATTACTCTGTTAAATTCAGTTGTAAAAGCAGCAGGCAAACTATCATAATTTCAACAAACACTCCATTCATATTTTAATGCTATTCCTATTAAAGTCACAGGATTCTCAGCATAAAGCACGGGATTTGCCTCAAGTACAAAATAAATCACTTTTGTTTGTTTGTATCTGTGCCCACAGCTCTCAGGATTCACTGCACAGCACCTCACCCAACTCCTGGTGTGCAAGCTGTCCAGCAACATGACTGACTCTAGGGAGACCTGGAAGCTGCTCCTCACCAAAACCTCTGCAGTTCTGGATGATGCTCTCATCATGTTCGCCCACGTGGTCTCAAAAATGGTAATGGGGTCATTCTGTGACAATGTTTGAACGCTGTGACAATGTTTTGTGTAATGGTAACACATTAGTGATAGCACAGTGTAGTAAAACTGATCTCTACATGGACCTGTAGATCTTTTTTTCTCATTGCTGACCCTCAGTCCCTTGTCTGCTTGTGTCCAGCCCCAGTCGGCCCCTGTTGCTGGTGTCACCGTGTCCAACGTCCTGGACGTCCTGTGGGACATGAGACTGAACCAGCTCAGCCCAGCCCTCGTTACTGCGCTGTTGAACGGCAGCCTGCGATTTTTACCTTCCGCCTCCGGGCGCTTCCTCCACTGTCTCAGCAGCAAGAACCTCACCTGTGAAACCTACCAGCTCATGTGTGCATAATATGATATATATCACATGATGTAGCTGTGTTTGTACTTGAACGCATGTGTGTGTGTGTGTGTGTGTGTGTGTGTGTGTGTGTGTATGTACTTGAACGCATGTGTGTGTGTGTTTGTGTGCGTGGGTGTGGGTGTGGGTGTGGGTGTGGGTGTGGGTGTGGGTGTGGGTGTGCGTGTGCGGGTGCCTGTGCGTGTGCCCGTACATGCAGTGGTGGAATGTAACGAAGTATTTTTACTTCGTTACTGTACTTCGTTACATTTTTACGTATCTGTACTTTACTTAAGTAAAAATAATAGTGCATACTTTTTACTTTTACTTCGTTACATTTTGCAGCTATTATCTATACTTTTACTCCGCTACATTTCTACAATATGTGTCGTTATTCGTTACATTTTATGAACACAGTTTCGCCAAAATGTTGCCTACACGAAAATATGGATTGCGTTGCTTTAGGACGTTTCAACCAATCAGGTGGCTCTATCAGCTCCAATGAATGACAGCAGAGTGTGTAGTTGGCAGCAGCACTACGGTAGTCTTGCCTGTTTTGCTTAAACATTCGTCAAACAGCCTGACTAACAAACAACTTTTCAGCATGGATTCAAAGCCAGCCTCATCTGAGGACATGTTCAAGTTCAGAGGCCTCAAGAATAACTCGTGGAGGTTTCAGTGCGTTTCCCGTCTACCTAAAAAAAATTTGCCTTCAAATTTGGAGAAACAGGTCGAGTTATGCGGAGTTCTTGCTATGCTAAGTTAATGTCTATGACTTTTGCATATCGTATGCGGTTACTGACATGATTTTATACTGCTATCTAGCAAAATACATGTTGACATACAGCAATAGCATCAAAATAACACGATTGTACCTTGATTATTTAACGTAGTGGTAAGATAAAGCTGGTAGTTTAGCAATGTCAAGCTAACGTGAAGATTTGCCTTTTTTATTGACTGGTTATTGCCTGGCATGCAAACATAATGCCTAGTCTTGGGTTACTCAATATGGTTTTTTTTCCCCCTGTTCTGCAATCAATAGAGTATAAAACTCTGCATTGACCAGTTTAACAACTCCATTTGTTTTTCATGATTCATATTTCCATTTTTTACACGTTTACAATTAAATAAAAGATTAAAAGATATAAAATTGTGTCTATTGGTTTGGCTTAATGGCAAATAATCCCTGGTAGATAACTTGTCATCTGCAGAATTGTAAGATAGAGTGTGAACAGTATTACAGACAATAGGCCCAATAGGTAGGCTACACCAACCTTTCCAATTAACAAATGTTGTTGCTTATAATTATTACTAGTAGTGACATCTGTAGAGGCATTTATTACCAGTCGCTATTTCTTAATCAAAATGGCGAAGCCTAGACATTGAGAGACAACCCATTGCGTAAGTACTTTTACTTTTACTTTTAAAGTAAATTTAAAAGTGAGTACTTTTTACTTTTGACTTAAGTAGGATTTTTGACGTAGTACTTTTACTTCTACTTTTACTTCCATTTTCCTGGGTACTTGTACTTTTACTTAAGTACTAAACTTCAGTACTTCTTCCACCACTGCGTACATGTACGTTTGCGTATGCGCGTGCGTGTCAGTACATATGGACATATGGATGCATACTCTTGTCTTAGCATGTGCTCTTTAACAAGGACTAAACTTCGTCTGCAATTGCTTCCCTGTACACTTACTGTGCTTTGGAGGTAAACTTACCCTGCCTTGACCTTTCAGATTGAGAGCATTTTCCGATCAGTTCTTCTACATGGAGATGCCACGTAGGAGGATGGTGTTGGAGTCCTTCATCCTTCCTTACCTGCACAGCAACTACTTGGGTAGCACACACACACCCCCATTAAACTGGCAGTACAAAATTCCAATCCGATCCCTATTAAAGTGGAGGTGCACGATTCCAATCCAATCCCTATTTAAGTGGAGGTCCACGATTCCAATCAAATCCCCATTAAAGTGGCATTCCAAAATTACAATCCAATCCAATCCCTATTTAAGTGGAAGTCCAAAATTCCAATCCGATCCCTATTTAAGTGGAGGTCCACGATTCCAATCCCCATCAAAGAGGAAGTCCACGATTCCAATCCCCATTAAAGAGGAAGTCGACAATTCCAATCCATTCCAATCCTTATTGTCCTCCAGCTGTCCATGCTGTGTCAAAACACCTTGAGTGTTCCTGCACAGTCCCGACGCTGTAAATGGGATACAAACAAAAGTGGCCATGTCGAACCACGCACTATTTCAGCCAATCAAATAGTAGGAATCGGATAATGCTGGGAATCAGGAGCATGGGGGGGGGGGGGGGGGGGTTGGGGTCATTTGATTGGCTGTTGAGCTCACACAACAAGAACTTTTTGCTAGAATTGTAGAATGTTCCACCATCTTTTTTCAATCACTGTGTCTCTATTGGCTACACTGCCCCAGCAGTTGTCAGTGGTGAATGCAGGGTATGGATAGAAAACTCCGTCCATATCCACATACGTATTTAGGGCCTGATTTACTAATATGCGAGCGCTGCTTAATCTGCGTTCGCAAATTAACGCACGGTGTTTTTGCGCATTCTCCGTGGTATTTATCAAACCACATCTGCGCTGGGCACTGTTTGCTTACTCCACCCTTTAAAGGACCTGATTTAATAACATTGATTTGCGAACGCAGCTTGATTTGCGAACGCAGCTTGATCTGCGCCTTTGCCAGGCGCACATTAACGCCCGCATTTTCCGTGATATTTATCAAGCCAGATCCTGGGCAATCATTATTTAGCGCACCGTTAAAAGACGGGAGAAATTGCCTGCAAGTTACTGCCCAACATGGAGATTCGAGGAAGAAAAAACTAAGGTTCAGCGGAGAGGAGATAGATATATTGGTTCACGTTTGCTCAATCATTGAACCTGATTCAATGGGTTATATTGTTGTTTTGCCCGCCATCACCTACAGCGAGATGTTTAAAAGAACACGATTATAAATAATATGCTATTGGTGGCATTAATGCATAAACTGTCTATTATAACAATATAGGTGTGTACATGGCGAGATTAATACGTTCTGGGACATGGGTTCACTACAATATATCCCCACTGAAACAAATACATTTACCAAGTAGTCAGGCCTCTCCAAAATCACCGTTGCTCAATCATGAATAGATGGCACTATTCCGGAAGATAAAACTGTCATGGACAGACCACTACCACGTAAGTAATGGTCATGTTGGCATCACATATGACCTGGACATTCATTGAATATGTGTGCTTTCTGTTTCGGTAAACGTGTTCGTGGATTGAAGGTGGGACTGTTTGCATGTGGGTGCAAGCAATGGTTCCAATTACGTTCGGAAAGTTTGCGATTTCAAAAAAAGTCCTGTTTGATGTCTCTAATTTATGCTCTGGCAGTGGGGAAATTTATTGACCAGCGCACCGTAGCAATGCGTCGAGTACCTGGGTGAATATTTGGCTGAGTGAAGGCTGAGATATGACAACTGCTGATGCTATAACTGTTTGAAATGATCCGATGCCAAAATTTGTAATGTTGTCCTGAGTTTAACAACTGATGGAATGGAATGTGATCTCCGGTTGGAGGCTTCGATGTCTCTGATCTGGTTCAGAAGTATTGCGTGGCTGGTTAACCTGTACCGTCTAATGATTTGTGGATCGCTTAACTGAAAAAGTGTTATACCAGTTGAAAAAAATATTTCTGTGCGCTGTCTCTGTATATATCTTCGCCTTGCTCTTATAACTGGTGCAATATCAACGTTTTCAGACTCAATGGAAAATGCGCTTCCTGGTTAAGACGTGCTTTTAGGAGGCGGAGAATTATCCCGCAAATTGAGACGTGCGCTCGACAGGCAGTTTTAGTAAATACCACGCAATACATCATTAAGCGCACTTACCTTCTCTCCTCCCATTAAATTGCGCTCCATGCCCACGTTCCACCCAGGTTTCCACCCACGTTTCCGTGCCCAACCCTGTTCACACCCACAGGCGTTAATATGCGCTGCGGCCCCTTAGTAAATACCGTTTTATGTTTACGACCGCTATTTTACGCCAGAAATGGGCGCAATCCTGTTAGTAAATCAGGCCCTTAATGTTGAGTTAAAATAAGCCATTATACAACTCATATTAAAGTATGAGTAAAATGTATCAAATACAGTATGTATTGAATGTGCTCAATTTGGTATCATTTTGTGGTTTCTTTCCACCTTTTCTCTCTCTCTCTCTCTCTTTATCTATCTATCTCTATCTATCTCTATCTATCTCTATCTATCTATCTATCTATCTATCTATCTCTATCTATCTATCTCTATCTATCTATCTATCTCTATCTATCTATCTATCTATCGATCTATCTCCCTTCTCATAGACCATGCTTGTGTCCGTAATGATAGCTATTCCTGGCTCCAAAACAACTTTGGACCATTTTCTGTCTTTCTGGATCTCGGAAGTCTATTTGACCTCAACATGGCCTTTGATCCAGTATGTATCTGTCTTTGTTTATCACTATCTTAATGCCACCTCACATATAAGATATGCTGAATTATCTCCCTCTTTTTTCTCTTTCTCTTTTTTCTACTCCCTCTCTCTCCTCCCCTCCCTCTCTCTCTCCCTCGCTCTCTCTCTCTCCCTCTCTCTCTCTCTCTCCCTCGCTCTCTCTCTCTCCCTCTCTCTCTCTCTCTCTCTCTCTCTCTCTCTGGCAGCTGGCAGTATTGGATCTTCTTAGTCCTAATCAGACGGCTGAGTTGATGGTTGTGCCTCTCCCTCATCCCCACGGCAAGGATGAGGTCATCAACAGAGTGCTGGATCACCTGCTGGAGTCACCAATGGAGCGGAACCTTACAGAAGTTCTGCATCACATCATCTTCCTCTCCACACAGGTAAAAGACTTTCAAGACTAAAATTAGGGAGACTGACATGGGTTTGGCTGTTTCTATGAACTCTGCATTATATGCTCCGTTGAATTCATTCGTATGATCACATCAGTGTGTTAGAGTGTGATAGTGTTCTCACAAAGTTATACTGACGTATACCTGAACAGAATCACAAGGTTTGTTTAGATTCCTTTTATTATCTTCACTAACGACACATCTCTCTTTCTCTCGCTCTCTCTGTCCCTCTCTCTTTCTCTCTCTTTCTCTCTCTATCCCTCTCTCTTTTCTTTGTCTGTTTCATAGCTTGAACCACCTTGTGAGTTCTACCAAGCAATGTAAGTGAATTCATCATAAGAATATCAAATGTGAATTTTGTACAAAGATTTAAGCTTTCCGATTTTTGTTGTTTAATGTGATTCGGTATCGTCATAATCAGAATATCAAATGTGAATTTTTTTATGTTAAAGATGCATTTCGCTTATCATTATCTTCTGATGTATTGTTTCCTCACCCCAAATTATATGCTGACATTGTTTTTTTATATCCTCTGATTTGTGATGTATAGAATCCCGAGGCTGAGGGGATCATTGACGTCAGTACCAGGAGATCTGGAACCCACCATCAGATCAGCTGTGGAAGAACTGCTCCAACTTACTCCAATAGGTTTGTCCTAACACACACACACACACACACACACACACAAACACACACACTTTCCTTTCTTTTTTTCCGTCTTTGTGGATAGACATTTCTAATTAGCTGTATTATTCAATGTAAAATTAAAGGATATTTCATAATAACGAATAACGGTTTGATTTCCTCAAAATGTTTCTTAAATGTTCATGTTTGTTCATGTTATTGTTTTCCTCTGTCTGGAGCAGATTGTGAAGTGCTGCCTCCAGTACCTCCTTCCACTGAGGTGAGATTTCATTGGTGTAAGAACGTTATTGGCTTTTAAGAGCCACATTTATATGAAAAACGTTTAGTGTACATTTCAAATATGTGTGTATGTATGACCATTTGCCTGTTTTTTTTTTCATATTTAGTTTCCTACAACACCAGGTAATGGTACGTTTCTGGATGACAAATCAAACACACATGAACATTTTCCAGTGTGTAAGACAAACGGTAATATCTCCTTCTTTGAAAGAAATGCTTTGGCACATCTGTTCAGTCAATTCAGTCTTACCCCCAAAAGAACACGGAGTCATCAATGTATTGCTATTATAAGTCATGGTGTTCCAAATGGTTAAATCAGTGAGCAATATTTGAACCTTGTTTGTTTATGTGTGATGATAAGATTTGATTCAATTAACAGACTGCTATTGTGGGTACAACCCCAGTGATTAAAACCTTGGTGGTGTGATTCAATTTGTCCAAAGGCAGAAGGTTTTTCTCATATGTGTCATGCAAGATGGTTTTCCCATTGTGTCTCAGGTTTTTATTACGGGTACAGTTCTGGCCCCTTCATCCACTTGAGACCTTGTTTTGAAATTGGTGTTGGTGACACGAATAGTAGTGATGGCGAAATTAAGCTTCATGAACCCTCGAAGCTTTCCAGCCAGACGTGTTGAAAAAAGGTTCACTACTCGAAGCGTCGTTCGCTCTCTAGTGACACCTGCTGCAGGTCAATAAAAATACGGTGTAAGAAATATTTTCTCGGGACAGTGAATTTGTTAAATTTGTTGTGGTGCGCAAGGCCTGCTAAAATAACATGCACACAAACGTATGGTGGAAGAAAACGTTTCTCCATTAATTCAAATTTCATTGTAGGCGAATACAAGGCTTTATTTTTATATTCTTTGTTCTAATAATAGTTTGATCTACGCATTAAGGATTATATGGTGGTACAACGGTAAGCGACGGCAGCTTGACTGTCTGTTTAGTTTCGAATCCTGACCAAAGCGAATTTTAAACGATGCTTTAGATTAATAAAAAAGCCTGTAAATTATCTTTACTCTCTATGCCGTTGGAACAGAGTGAAAGTGCTTTTGGAATACTGGTCAGTAGCCTACTTTTGTAAAACCAATGAGTGCTTTTGGACAACTGGTCAGTGCAGGGCACTGAAAAGGGGGAGAAAGTGCTTTGTGCAACTGGATCAAGGTCTTTCTCTTCCTAACTGGCTCCATTACTCTATCTTAAATAATCTATAGGCTACTACCAACAACACCAAACAATCTAAACCTCCAACTACCGCTTAATCTCCAACTATCGCTAACTCTCCAACCACTGACAATAACTACCACGAATACAAGATGAGTTTTGGGACGTCGTATAGTCGAAGCGTCCCGCGAAAAGTGAACGAACAAACCACTTGGTGAAGCACTTGATTCAAATGAGGCTTCAGACGTCACCGGTGACGTCATCTCGGCAAAACGATACAAGCCTCGATACGCGCTCCGGTGAGGAAGGGCTTCATTTTCGCAACACAAGCTCCAAAGCCTCAGGTTCATTTGTAACATCACTAACGAATAGCATTCAATACTCTACAATATGGTATTCAGCTACTTGAGGAAAAAATAAATACTCTGTTATGGTGATCAATCAGTATCAATGACAAATGGGGAGAGCGGGAGTAGTGCTAATGTTAGTGCTAGTGCTAATTTGGACATAAGGAACACACGTCCAGGGTATATGGTTATGCTAACAAAATGTTTCAGTATTTTCACTGTCTTGGCTCTCAACAGTGACATAGTGTCTTGACACTCTGGTGGTACTTGCACATTTACAGGAATTACGGCCATTCTCAAACCTTTGTTTTGAAATTGGTGTCGGAGACATAAACAGCATTTGATTTTCTAACTGAACTTACAGGAGTTAAGGGATTTGGCAGGTACGTTTTGAGAAATGAGAAATGCGCATACCCTTCTTTTTGGTTAATTCTTAGATTGTTTCAGGAAATGTGCCAGGCGTTACAGCTTGCCAGTGAACTGTGACTGTGAGAAACGGACAGGTACTAAATGAAAAGGTAACTGAAGGAAGATGGGGTTTAAGAGCGGGAGCACTTAATGAGAGAGTGACAAAGAGAGAGAGAGAGAGAGAAAGTGTGTAAGAGTGTGTATGTGTGAGAGAGACATAGAGAGTGAAAGAAAGAGAGAGAAAGTGTGTGTGTGTGAGTGTGTGTGTGTGTGGGTGTGTGTGTGTGAGGGAGAGAGAAAGTGTGCGTGAGAGAGAGTGTGTGTGTGTGTGACGATGTGCCGCCACGCTAGATACAGTAAGTATGTGCTCTGACTGCCATGCCATCCAGCCTGGCTCTTTGGTGTTGCGGTCAGAGTGCATGTTTGGCACCCTGTACTCCCCTGTGTGAGGGTCCCCAGAGATGGGTGAAGCTCTTGTGCAGGGGCGGAGTGGGACACAAAAATCCACCGGGACAATTCTAACTGCACCGGCCCACCACCGGCCCACAACGTGCCCACAACGTGCCCACAAGGTGCCCAACCCGCATCCCCTCCACCTCCCATATATCAACTACAGAAACAAACGGGCGGCTTTTGATCATTATTGTTAGATTTAGAGTTGATGTGTGGGTGACAGACATGACAGTGACAGTGACAGTGTATTTGTATATGTACATTTATGGAAATACGGAACAAATCGACTCCCGTATTGGCTCAAATGTATGCTAATTCGCAACAATGTGTCCTGTCAACTCACTCGCATCTAGTTGACGGCTGGTTGAATAAATCCGTAATTCTTGTACATTTTGATGCACTTTCCTCCTGCATCCGCCTCTTTTTCAGTCTGGCCTTTTTGCCCCCTCCTTTCTCCTTTCTCTTATGTCCCTCCATCAGGTACGCTTCACCTGCTCTCTCTCCCTGATAGCCGCTAATTTATCTCCCTAGGTTCACTTGATAAAGGCAGAACGATACACATCTCCCATGATGCTTTGCTCGACCATTCTACATTCAACAAAAAAACGAATTAAATCGCTGGCCAATTTATATTTGTGGTCATGAAAGTAATGGAGCGTCTGAATAAAAAGAATTACATCAATATAGGAGGCTAAACAAAAATCAGAAGGTTGGATTAACCCTTCCAAAACGATGTGCGCCCGTGGGGCGTTTGGTGGTATTTCTATTAATAGAATGTAAAATCTCCGCGAGTTTTTGTCCTCCAAACATAAAACTAACACCCTGAGAAAGCTTGAATCTTCTAGTTTTCAAATATATCCAGTTCGAAACAAATGAATGAGCACTTTGTAAGGAGAATACAGGTAAAGCCTTGCATATTTCTCTCTCAGAGTGTATAAGCAACCGGTGATTGCCCACCCATTAGCAGATTAGGGCTATTCATATGATAAGATCATGGTAAATCTCCGATCGCTATTGGGTAATGACGTTGCAGTAAAACGTGAGAAAACGCCCCATTTTCCCGTATAAACAAGGCAGCATGTAAGGATGTTTACATTTGGACTGAAGAGATACATGATGGCGAACTCCTTAATCCGTGTATCATTCGTTCATTTGTTTTTCCGATTTAGACGAGAATTGAACAAATGAAAACAACGTTTGATTTCTCGTTTTTCCCTTTTCAAAACCAAAACCAGAAATCGGATTACAGTTCGTTTTCTCGTTTTTTCCATTCTGCACCCCCAAACGGAAAATGGAAAATGAAACATTCGAATAACAAATCCACGCTGCTTTTTTTGTGGGATCCCCGCGCCCTGGCGCGGGGCGCACCACCGGCCCGTCTCGCCCGCTCTGTCGGGGAGGTGGAGCAAGAGCGCGCGCAATAGGACCCGAAAGATGGTTAACTATGCCTGGGCAGGGCGAAGCCAGAGGAAACTCTGGTGGAGGCCCGTAGCGGTCCTGACGTGCAAATCGGTCGTCCGACCTGGGTGGGCCTAGAAGCTCGTAGAGAGTCCGTTAATGGTGCATCTTTCTCGGTCACATATTTTTGACATCCCGGTGCCTGTAGAGGTTGAAAACAAGGGCCTAGAAGCTCGTAGAGAGTCCGTTGATGGTGCACTGTCCTCGGTCACATATTTTTGACATCCCGGTGCCTGTGGAGGATGAAAACAAGGGCCTATAAGCTCGTAGAGAGTCCGTTGATGGTGCACTGTCCTCGGGCACATTATGTTCACATCCTGGTGCCTCTGGATGATGATAACAAGGGTCACACACCTCGTAGCGAGTCCGCTAAAGGTGCACTGTCCTCGGACACATTATGTTCACATCCTGGTGCCTGTGGAGGATGGAACCAGGGGTGTAGCTGCTCAGGGCCAGTCCGCTGATGGTGTACTATTCTCATGGTTAACCAGTTTGGACTTAGAAATATTTTGAAATATGACAACCAATACGGCCGGGATTTGTTATTCGAATGTTTCATTTTCCATTTTCCGTTTGGGGGTGCAGAATGGAAAAAACGAGAAAACGAACCGTAATCCGATTTCTGGTTTTGGTTTTGAAAAGGTAAAAAGGAGAAATCAAACGTTGTTTTCATTTCTTCAATTCTCGTCTAAATCGGAAAAACAAATGAACGAATGATACACGGATTCTCCTTCTCTGCTGCCGAAGCCTTGCGCCAAATTCAAGAAGACCTAGTCAGCGAGGAGGAAACCACATCCTCGGATGAGAGCGATGACGATATGGAAGATGAAAACATGCACTTTGAGCTTCGTCTTTACCCCGTTGAGGATATCCCTGTTGAGTAAGTTTTATTTGTTTATTTGTTCACCTAGCTCTTGTAATGAATGCTGTTGATTAACTTATAGGGAGTAAAATGCTCCTCTGAGTTGAACGAAATATTTTAGTATGCTACTGTTTGCATAGTGAATAAATTACTTTATGCTTCTAAGACTATTGTATGGTAGAATATAATTCTCAGAGTTGCGTTAATGATGTTAGGCTATATCAACGATTGTTGTTGACGTTTCGAGTTGGTTGTCTGTGCTGATATAAGTAAAACATACTTGCTGACTATATTGCAGCCATTGATGTAAAAATGCAAACGTGTCTTACTGTTATAGCGAGTAAAATGCACGTCGGTATGCTATGAGTTGAATGGAATGTTTAGTATGCTACTATTTGCAGAGCGATTCAATCACTTTATGTCGCTAAGACTATTGTAATAGAAAACATATTTAATTAACAGAGTTGGGTAAATGATAACAGGCTACACATATAAACGATTGTTGTCTGTTCTGAGATTAGTAAAACATAGAACTACATGGTGACTATATTGCAGCGGATGATGTAAATTGCAATCGCTAAAAACGTGTCTTACTACTGTGGGTAGTCGTTAGTGTTATTATGACGCGTATGGTAGGTGTGAATCAAAACTAGGAGGTGTTTGTGATCGAAACTGTAGTTGTTAGAGCGCTAAAGTGATATGTGTTACAATGCCCGAACATAAAATGAAAGAGCAACAGTTAATTTTATTTTACTTTATTACAGAAACTTGGAGAACATTGCACCTACACCGCCAAGGAAGAGAGCACGCTGTCAGCCTAACCCAGATCTGTCGTCATGGAAGTCAGAGGGTGACAATGATGCAACTCCATCAGCACTGAGGTTTTTTCCTGCAAGGGAGCCTGGTGTGCAGCTGAATGCAGCAGACAACCACACTCCTCTAGACCTCTTCAAGTTGTTCTTTTCAGAGGATGCTGTGGAAACCCTCTGCCAGAACACCAACAAGCAAGCTGCTAGGAGCATTGCCAGAGGTGTAAAGTACAAATGGGTGGATGTTGGAGTTGCTGAATTCTACAGATACATTGGACTGGTTTCTACATGTGCATGATCAAGCTGGACACATTTCTGACTACTGGAGGAGAAACACCATCTTGTCCATCCCTTTTGTGGCAGATGTGATGGTAAGAGACAGGTACCAAACCATATCATGGAATGTGCACATGAGTGACCCAAGCGAGGACATGGTGAATGATGCCTACCTTTATGTTCCTACTTTTATGCACCTTATTTTATGTACCTACTATGCCTTTACTTTTATGCACCTTATTAAATTCACCTTCTTATGCACCAAACTTGTTTGCAATTTCTTGTATGTACTTTCAAAGCTGATGGTTGTGGGGGAGAGATAGCCACAATGACAGTCCAGGGCCATTGACAGGTGAGCCATACTGGGGAGGGGCACTCACAGGGCAGTTTACACCTCTTTCATCAATATGCATAGTGGTCTAGGTGGAAAAAAGTGCCACCTTGTAAAATTCTTATAATTAGTGTAGAAATCGCACACACTTTCTGAATGCTAAACTCACCTATGTGGAGCAAACACATATGTTTACAAGGTTCAGAGTAAAAAAGAAAACTTCCAAAATATTTAGAATGTGTTTTTTGTAAAAAGTCTGAGCACCTCTAAAGCTAGAGTTAATTTGAGTGTCTTTAGATTTAATTTTAATACAAAACTTTTTTTACTACATTTCTTTTACTCTCATTTTATTATTGCTGAGTTGTTCTAGAATATAATCATAAATTCCACTTTTGCCTAATGGTTTTTAGTTAGGTGAAATATACAAAAATATCAGGTATGGCAGACTACCTAACAGAGTCAAAAAAAGCCCTCTGGGTTGGAAGTGTTAATGGGAGTGAGTTTGACAGACACCACCATAGGTGTGATGTACAGCAGTGGAGGTTCTTCCATTGAGGAAACGGAGGAAGAACCTCCCCAAACTTTTTGAGAAATGTATTTTTGTAATTGAACTGACTAAATTCCTTTAAAAATGCGGTTTGATATCAGTATTTAATACTATGCATATTATAATTTGTTTCCCTGAGTTAAAATAACATTAGCACCCCCTATCGCAACAAGAAATTACTGCACGGAGGACGTCCTCCCTTTGGCTCCCATTGAGATCAATGTAATCTGTCTCTGATACTGGCGGTTCTTGGGGCTCATTCACTTACATTGCCCAGGGGAGGAAAGACCTCCCTAGCGTCTGAGTCTGCGCCAACAGCTTAACCAATAAACAACGGATTTGGCGGTGGAGGGAGGGGATTAGACATTAATACCGAAAGAAGTTGCCGTCTTCAACCATTCTGCAGGATATCGATAACTCTTCACCCTTAAAGAGTGTTGTAGAAAGATTGCAAATAAAGAGGATGTGCAATGGAGAACGAAGATATTGTTCATGTTTTATTGAACAAACCGTTTCATTCTTTGAGCTACAGAGAGAAGGTTAGTATCATAACAAAAGAGACACCTGTTCCAAAAATCCAAGTCAGTAAACCCAATGGTAAAACCGCTGTCGTAATGCTAACTGGAATGCGAAATACTTATAGCTCACTGGTACCATAAAAAAACAATCGGCTGTACTGTTTTGTTTTTAAATCGTTCATACGCCTATTGTTAGTCTGACTGTTCACGTTCAGCTGACATTCTGAATGGAAATTGTTAATGAATGTTTCAGAACGCGATGTGTTTCGTATCTGTTCTAATTAGCCTACACATTGACCAACATTCTGAAACATCCATTAACATCCAATTTTGCCACAAACAATGTTAGGCAAACAGCCCATGTTAATAGTTCTGAAATAATGTTCTCTTACTTGTTGCCTTTGTAACTTGTTGTTTAATATTGTGGAAAGGATGTTAGTGAATGATTCAGAGCATTTTAAATGGCAACAATTGCAGCTGAAAATAAAAATAGTCAAATAATAACCAATAGCTTTAGTAATGGTAGGCCCAAAATTTAGAATGTAGTTTTTTAAATCAAGAGTTGGCCTGATTTGACTAATTGGCTTTGCATCCTTTCCTTCTGGCCTTGTCTAGTCCAAAGACATGCTGCCCACCAGCTTTTTAAGTACAATGGTGCCACACTGGTGGCTTTGTATCAATTGTATCCCTGCCTGCTATTTTGTAGTACTGTAGGCCACAAAAACACCCTGAAACAACTTGTATCTCACATACTTATGCCACCAACGGAATAAGCAGGCCAATGGCAACCAGGCGCACAGTCCTTCCTCCCTCACTGTAAAAACCACCAGCCGCCACTGATGTACAGAGACAAATAGTGCTATAAATAGTGGTTGGACGGCCCATTCTTGTAACTTTCGGAGAATTTAGAGATTTTCACGGGACCATGATTTGACGTACATGCAAATTCGATGGGCCGCTCATGGCTTTGACTCAACGGCTGCGAAGGCCGGCCTGCAGGCTGGTTCTCGAGAGATAATTGGCCGACAGGCCCACCGGGAAAAATCCCGGTGCTCCCGATGGCCACTCCGCCCCTGCTCTTGTGTGTAAGACACTCTGGTTGGGTGAAGTATGGTTGGTGGATGCGCGAGGAATGCCTGTGTGCGTGAAGCGCAAGGGTGCGCGGCCTGAAGGTGAGGGCAGTTTGATGATGTGCCGTCACTCCAGATGAGTATGTGCTCTGACTGCCCTGCCATCGAGCCTGGCTCTTTGGCATTGCGGTCAGAGTGCATGTTTGGCACCCTGTAGTCCCTGGTCAAGGCCGGGTGGGCTGACTACGCTCTCCATTCGCTACATTGTGTGTGAGAGAGAGAGAGTGTGTGTGTGAGAGAGAGAGAGAGAGAGAGTGTAGTCAGTTCTGTGGTCCTAACTCCAACTCTACAAATGAACTGGGAGGGCACACTTGTTCTTGCTGGCCTGGATATAATATCACTGATTCAACTTGTGAAATCAGTCAAAGTAACCCATGTTTAGGTAAGGGTTTTCAATTGGTTTTTATTGATTAGAAAACATTTTCATAGGTTGCAGAAATTCTGAAAAGATTCCATGTATGTATTACAATGTAATGACATTCAAACTGATCACAGAGAAAAGTTAGAAGTTAGAAGAAGGCTCAATTCAACCAATATCAGCGTCATTATGATATCTTTACAACAGCCCAGATATAATCTCTAAGTAGTTATTTATTTATTGTCAACTTCTGGCTCACTCTGTAGATGTGGATGAATGTCTCCAGACCCCAAACGTGTGTGGATCCAACTCAAACTGCTTCAATTACAATGGAAGCTACAACTGTTCCTGCCTGAGTGGATATCAAGTGACCAGAGCAAACCAATCCATAAGTGTTAGCAATCAGTGCACAGGTAGGTCAACTAGATGCCAATATATTCGTTTACACTTGACTGATGTCATCTTCATAATAATATGGTTGACCTTGTGGTTTTAGATGTGAATGAATGCCTTCAGACCCCATCAGTCTGTGGTCCAAACTCAGTCTGCAACAACACCATTGGAGACTACAATTGTACATGCTTGAGTGGATATAATGTCACTGATCCAAGTTTGAAGAGTAGTGAGAGTAGAGTAGAGTAGAGTAGAGTAGAACAATAGTTTAATGATAAACCGTCATTCTTCCGCCACTTAAAAATATAGTTCCTAAATAAATCGTTGCCACGCAACCCTTGAAGCAACGCAACAGCCAGATGGAACACTGGGTATGAAATGCGCTATATGAATACACAGCCTTGCCTTGCCATTCACTGCGCAGTAATATGGAATGTTATCATAGAATGTTATGAGGACAAATTGTAAGGTAATGCTGGATTTTACAACGGCTTGTAGCCAATCACAATCAAGGATTTGAACAATCAGTTTTAGAACATTCCGTAAGTGTTAGCAATCAGTGCACAGGTAGATAAATCAGGTAGAGATATTGAAGATGGCAATTATTCTTTTACAGTGAGGAAAATAAGTATTTGAACCCCTACAGAGTTCGCAAGTTTGGCCACTTGCAAAGAAATGTGTGATCTAGAATTGTATTGGTGGGTGTATTTTAACAGTGAGAAACAGAATATCAACAAAAAAATTCAGACAACTGCATTTTATAACATTTATGACTTTATTTACATTTGATGCAAAAAATAAGTATTTGAACCCCCAAGCAAACAGCAAGAATTCTGGCTCACAATGACCAGTTATGTGCCCAAGAAGCACACAGATTAGTGCTCATTAGGTCTAACAAGGTACACCTGATCTCAACTGGTGACGTTTATAAAAGAAACCTGTCCAAAGAATCATTCTTCACACCTTCAACCTCACCACCATGGGCAACACCAAAGAGTTGTCCAAGGACATCAGAGATATGATTGTAGACCTGCACAAGGCCGAAATGGGCTACAAAACCATTGGCAAGCAGCTTGGTGAGAAGCAGACAACTATTGGTGCGATTATTCCTAAATGGAAGCAACACCAAACAAATGTTCATCGCTCTAGGTCTGGGGCTCCATGCAAGATATCCCCTTGTGCGCTATCAGTGATAATTTGAAAGGTGCAGAATAACCCCAGAACTACACAGGGGGAGCTTGTGAATGATCTCAAGGCAGCTGGGACCACAGTCACCAAGAAATCCATTGGCAACACACCACGCCGTCATTTTTTGAAGTACTGCAGCACTTTGCCATGGCACACTTGAATGATTCTAAGGAGGATTGGGAGACAGAATGTGGTCAGATGATACCAAAATCAAGCTCTTTGGCATCAACTCGACTTGCCGTGTTCGACAGGGGGTGGAATGCTGAATATGACCCCAAGAGTACATCATACCCACCATCAAGCATGGAGGTGGTAACATTATGCTTTGGGGCTGTTTCTCTGCCAAGGGTAAAGGACGACTCCACCGCATCAGGGGGACTATGGATGGGGCCATGTAACGTGGAATATTGGGCTTGAACCTCATTCCCTCATTCCCTCCCATTGAAAACGCAACCTTAAGGATTTGGAGAGGCTCTGCAAAGAGGAGTGGACCAAAATCCCTCCTGAGATGTGTGTAAACCTGGTGACCAACTACAAGAAACGTCTGATGTCTGTGCTTGCCAACAAGGGTTATTCCATCAAGTACTAAGTCATTTTTGTCAGTCAGCTTTGGGGGTTCAAATACTTATTTTTTGCATCAAATGCAAATAAAGTCATAAATGTTAAAAAAAAATCATTTTTCTTGATTTTTTTGTTGATATTCTGTTTCTCACTGATAATATACACCTACCAGTACAATTATAGATCACACATTTCTTTGCAAGAGGCCAAACTTGTAAAATTGCCAGTGGTTCAAATACTTATTTTCCCCGCTGTAGGCTTGACAGCCATTTTCTTTTTAAATATACTGTAGTTCACTTCATGTTTTTAAGATGTGAATGAATGCCTTGAGACCCCATCGGTCTGTGGTCCAAACTCAGTCTGCAACAACACCATTGGAGACTTCAACTGTACATGCCAGAGTGTATTTAATGTCACTGATCCTGGTTGTTTTTATAAAGCGTTGAAAGCACATTGGCACATCGAAACACATTTTTCTGCTTGAGTAAGCATTTTTTTCCATGGTACCCTTTTTCAGATACAAACGAATGTGTTGAGATATCAAACGTGTGTGGGCTCAACTCCAACTGCACCAATTACAATGGAAGTTACAACTGTTCCTGCCTGAGTGGATATCAAGTGACCAATGCAAACCAATCCATAAGTCTTAGCAATCAGTGCAGAGGTAAATGAAAACATAAATGCTTTAGATGTCTACCTTTCAAAATTGCATCTACCATTGTTTTCAGAGCAACACTGTTGAACTCATGTTTTTAGATGTGAATGAATGCCTTGAGACCCCATCGGTCTGTGGTCCAAACTCAGTCTGCAACAACACCATTGGAGACTACAGCTGTACTACAACTACAGCAGCTCCTACCACAACAGCAACAACAACAGCTCCTGCAACAACAGCTACTACAACAACAACGTTTACTACAACAACAACAGCTCCTACAACAACAACAGCTCCTGCAATAACAGCTGCAACAACCATAATAGCTCATACAATAATACAACCACCAGCTTTATCAACAACAGCTCCTACAACACCAGCTCCTGCAACAACAGCTACTACAACAACAACAGCTCCTGCAACAACAACAGCTCCTGCAATAACAGCTGCAACAACCATAATAGCTCATACAATAATACAACCACCAGCTTTATCAACAACAGCTCCTACAACAACAGCTCCTGCAACAACAGCTCCTGCAACAACAGCTCCTGCAACAACAACAGCTCCTGCAACAACAGCTCCTACAACAACAGCTCCTGCAACAACAGCTCCTGCAACAACAGCTACTACAACAACAACAGCTACTACAACAGCAGCTCCTGCAACAACAGCTACTACAACAACAACAGCTCCTACAACAACAGCTCCTGCAACAACAGCTCCTACAACAACAGCTCCTGCAACAACAGCTCCTGCAACAACAGCTACTACAACAACAACAGCTCCTGCAACAACAGCTCCTGCAACAACAGCTACTACAACAACAACAGCTCCTACAACAACAGCTCCTGCAACAACAGCTCCTGCAACAACAGCTACTACAACAACAACAGCTCCTGCAACAACAGCTCCTGCAACAACAGCTACTACAACAACAACAGCTCCTGCAACAACAGCTACTACAACAACAACAGCTCCTGCAACAACAGCTCCTGCAACAACAGCTACTACAACAACAACAGCTCCTACAACAACAGCTCCTGCAACAACAGCTCCTGCAACAACAGCTACTACAACAACAACAGCTCCTGCAACAACAGCTCCTGCAACAACAGCTACTACAACAACAACAGCTCCTGAAACAACAGCTACTACAACAACAACAGCTACTACAACAACAACAGCTCCTGCAACAACCACAATAGCTCATACAATAATACAACCAACAGCTCCTGCAACAACAGCAACAACAACAGCCTCAACTACATCCACAACTACGACCACGACTACGACTACAACTACAACCAGCACCACCACAACAGCACCAGGTATGTATCAGCCAAGTTCAGAGCTATATGTAATCTCTTTATTTTACACTTGGCAAAAACATTTTTTTACTTTTTTGTAGGAGAGTCCTCAATAAGTTTAACATTGGATGCTACCTTTGATACTCGTTTAACCAATCCAAATAGTGAAAACTTCAAAAGGTTGGCAACAGACATACAAACAGCAGTAAGTATAATTCTTTCATTAATTAATCTTAATATGTGACCCGCTCTGGCGAAATGAGTCGGAAGTCGCAACGTTCTATTTTGAGATATGGCCGTTTACAGTAAGAAACATTGAAAATATTGATTTTTTTTTTTTACCTTATATGAAAGAAAAGGTTTTCAAAATGAATCTCCCAAAGTTTCATCATCACAGTAATTGCGAAAATGCACTTAAATGGCTGTTTAGGTTGACTTGAACTCTTAATCTTACAAAGAATGTCTCGAATAACGCTGTTTTACCAGCCGGCTCGACCAAGGATTTCGCACAAGGATTTTCCTATGTTTTGATATCCCCTGAAACGTCATGCTCTCAGTTATCCAAATATGGTGTGAAAACGTCAAGTCCTTTCTTATTAAACCTATCAAAATGTTCACAGAGCCTCCTCAGTTGCCAATAGGAAGCCCTGTTTACAGCCTTGTGCGACGCGATTGGTCCACCTACCATCCTGTCAGATTAGCAGTGCTACTGTAGTCTAATGCTAGCAACATTTACTCCAAAATATCTCCTCAAAAAGTTCGCGTTTCACTTAATACTTTGTATTCAACCTTGTCATTTTTATAGTGTAGTGTGCCATACCGTGTGTTTGGTAAAGTGTGCCATACCGTGTGTTTGGTAATGTCGTCATCTAAAGAATGTGAAATAGCTAATGCGTTAAACTCCGTTGGCGCCTCTAATTTGCGCTGTGCTGCTGGCCAAGAAGACTGGATAAAGCTGGTGAATGACTACTTTGGATGTATTGATGTGGCATCTGATGACACTGACAGCGATGAAGACAGTGACTTTGACTCACGACCGACTTTGGAGCCTGCTACCCATACTGGCGACGACGGCGGCGACGACAACAACATTGAGGACTTCTCGAGCGAGCAGCCTGTCACTGACATAGGCGAGGTGGAGAGGGTTATGTCGACCTGTGAAGCAGTGTGTGTGGGTACGGTGTTTGAAAACCAAGAAGATGAGATCACAAAAATTTGTGCGTTTACTTGCAAAGGTTGTAAACTAAACAATGGGCAAGAGTGTTTTAAATCTTTCGAGGAGGACTTTGTTTTCGACCTTCGATTATCAATGGCGTCTCTCTCTGAATACGAGAAAGACCTAATTCTTCTGGGGAAGATCAGCTGTCACTTCCAGAATGATAAATTCACTTGTTCGACGAAGAAAATCCAACGAGAGCGTCAACATCAAAGGTCGGAATATTTCTTGGATGGAAGAAGAATTTGCCGTGAAACATTCAAGTTCCTACATTGGTAAGTAGGCCTAGCTTTACAACCATTACACTTATGCGACTGATCAGAAGTATGTTCTTGATTTTACTGACAGTAGCTTACGTGATGTTCCCGTTTAATTTCAGCATCAGCCAGAATAAACTGACAGCTCTACTGAAACACTACAAGGAACACGGCTTGACCCCACGAGTTAAAAAGTCTGGAGGTCGCCAGAGAAGAGATCAGAGACTGCTCACACATGACGACATCTGCCGTGTTGTTTCGTTCATCGTGAACTTCGCAGAGCTTCACGCATTGGTTCTCCCTGGTCGCATTCCCGGGTATAAACGTTTCGATGTGAAGTTGCTGCCATCTCATTACACCAAGGCGACAGTTTTCCGTGCTTATGAAAGCGCAATTAAGGCAAGAGGTAGGTGACTTCTCCAATGTCGTAGTGGTACAATAAGAGGGGGGTAAATGTAGTAGGCTATGCAGAATCAGATGTTTAAAAAGACATGCAGAACATGTTTGATGATGGAAGGTTATTGCTGTGATATTAATCCTGTAAGGCCTGTATACTTTTAAACTTAATCTTTATCATAGTCTGATGGCTTCCAGGCCAGGTGGGTTAAATCTTAAATCAGGATAATGCAGTGGGATTTGGCAATGTTAATAGTTGCATTTGGCACATAAACTCTATTAAGATGTGGATAAACTGTGTTTACTTGCGTTTAGCTACCACTACATCCTTGCTTATCACTGAGCATTTGTGTGCGGAAATTATGTAAATAAGCCTATGTTGCAAATAAGCCTATGCTGAAAAAACATAATAAGTAGATCTACCTTTACCGATTACAACAGCATTAAAAAAACTGAGATGTTGAAAACAGTGCATTGATACAGAAATTAAGCAATCCTTTCTCTACTTTGTTTTATCAGAACATCGTGTGGTGAGTCTTGTGACCTTTCGACGCCTGACTGACTCTCTCTCAGTCTTTCTCTCTATCTCCCTCTCTCTCTCTATGTAGAAACATGTATATAGTCAATGTCTCTCTGCCACACACACACACACACACACACACACACACACACCCACACACACTGAACACTCACTCACTGACATTTTGCCACTCTCTCAAAGGCTTTAAAGCGAAAATGTAGTATGTCTGTTTTGACTCTCTCAGTCTCCCTCTCTCTCTCTCTCTATGTAGATACATGTATATAATAGTCAATGTCTCTCTGCCACACACACACACACACACACACACACACACACACACACTGACATTTTGCCACTGTCTCAAAGGCTTTAAAGCGAAAATATTGTCTGTACAATCTTTGGAGGTATTCATCAATGTTCCTGTTACACATTCAGACTGAGGGCACACTATTGTACCTAAAATGTATGTATGTTTGTATGTGACATTTGATCTACTTATGTTTTTATAGTCCTTTTTAATATATATCTGTTCTGTCTTTTGTTGTTTTGGACATGAGTCTGTCAAATCAGCTGAATTGAATTGTATTGAATTTAAATGAATTGAATCTCTGTAAAACGCGCCTTAAATTATTATTTAATTTTTTGATAAATATTGAATAATATGTAATAAATATTTTGAAATAATTGATGTTTCAGTCCAATTTAATAGCCTTTTCTAAGTATCCAAATGCCTTAAGTAAAATCATGTTGTAAAAACACTGGGTGCAGCTCTGGATGCCAAGGATTACTGAAGAGGTCATCAAAAAACGGACGGAAAACTAAAATGCGATTATCTCGGGTTTTCAGTTGGAAAAAGGTGCTGCCACACCATCATTCAAATTAATGTAACTTCACAACCGTTTAAGATAGGACTTTGACCAATATATCATTTAAAAGCTTATTGTCACATCTTTCCAAAGATACCAATATCTCAATTTTGAGTTCTTGGTCACTGTGACTCATTTTGCTGGATCAGGTCACATATGACTGTTTACAGTAACTTGCTCCATTCAAAATATTTAATTTCAAGTAATGTTGTGTTAATAGTTTACTGGCAAAATTGTGTTCTCAATTCAGATTGAAAGAAGTTACCAAAATATACCCTGGTTCAAATCTGTGAAAGTAAGAGAATTCAGGTAAAAATGTGGCTATGCTCTTGTACCTTCCTCAGACCCCTCTTGCTCTCATTTAGTAAAGCATTGAAGAAGCCATATGCATTTATGTAAATGATGTATTGTCCGGAGGTCATTATCCAAAAATAAATTCCCGACAGGGCGAACAACACCCCTACGCGCAGGGGAGGGTGTTGTTTCGTCCTGAAGGGTGTAATTTGACTGCGTGCCGGCTGGGATACTATGATATTTTAATGTGACACTGCAATAATTCACTATTGTGCTATTTTTGAGTGTTATTGTTGTTTTAGTGCATCTACTGCCTTATGGCAAACATTGACTTTAAAGCAATAGAGAGAAAGATAGAACCAAATAGTGAAAATAGGTGTTGGAAACTCCCGTTTGGTCACACATATAGTAAAGAAGAGGTTTTTGCTTTCTATAAGTCCCACACAGAATTTGTGACTAGTTGGCCAAGGGAGACTGGTCTGTCAGGGAACACATGGTTAGAGGCGACATACCCCTGTCAAGCTAAAGACATAGAACAGGTCATTAGAACAGAAGCAGAGAAACTCTGGGCAAACGAGAACGATTGTTTAACCCTGACATACGACAGTCTCTCACAAATTGAAAAGAACAACAATCTCCACAGGTCTTTGTTGGAAAGAGTTGAGAGGAGGTTAGCAGAAGGGGGGCTCTCGGAGCAAAAAAGGGACTATTTGGAGAGGTCCAGAGATAGTTATACTTTCACCCCAGCGGCAGTAAAGTGGTCTGTGGCCCTAGGGAAGTTTGAAGACTTGCAGGGCAGAGAAAACTGTCTAGAAGTTCCAGGAGAGTGGATAAAAGAAATAAAGTTTTCCGCAGTACCAGTTTTTGATTGCAAAACAGTCAGGGCTCAAAAGGAGGAGAGACCCTTTAAGAGATTTAAGGCAGGAGACGTTGACCTTGGCACATTGGTAGTCCACGGAGAACGAATCACTATACCTAGGCTTGAGGAGGTTGAAGTACTTTGTACCTTTGGGTTTCTTGGCGGGTGTCACGTACTGACCACGTTAGGGGACGTTAGTAATCCACGGGAGATCGTGCCTAAGCAGTTCAACGGGGTAGTCATGGCAGAACAGAAGGAAAAGACAGTAGGCGAAATGTGGAAGGAAGTGAAGGCACAGCTACTGAGGACTCAGACAAGAGGCATAGCAGACATCAAAACCAAGGGCATGGAGAAAATTTTGAGCGAATGGGTCAGGTCTAAAACACTTCCAGAATATGAGGAGGCTGCGGGGCTGACTGTTCAGAAACTGGCAGAGTTAAGACTAAAATCAGCGACAGAAGTGGAGATTTTGAAGAGTATGATTGAGAAACAAAAAGTAGGGAAGGTCAGGGCAAGAGAAAAGTTGCACAATGAAAGTAAGCTGAGGACAGAACTGTTGAGTCTGATGGGTGCAGTGACAATGGGGTGGACACTGGCAGCTAGAGAAAAAGATGAAGGAGACACAGACAAAAGAATGGCAGAGAAAATGAGTAGTCAGCTGGATTTAGGACTACCCGCGCCAGGAGCACTATACCTCAAATTACCAAGTGCACCACCACCATATGTAGCCCTCGGTGCTCAGGCACAGCCAAATATACAAGCCCCATTGGGAATAATAAGTGCAAGTTCATTTGAGATTGTGAACACCCCAGAGGAGGAAGATGTACTGAAAAAGAGAGAGGAGTTGCATTATAATGCGGTGTGTGACAGTTTAGGAATGGCCAAAGATGCTATGCAGGTGGCTGCAGAAAATACTGTTGCAAACCGGGAGATGCATAAGGTATTAATGAAAGAGCTAGAAAAAACACAAAAGATAGGTATTACTTTGTTGGAAAAAGTTGCCGTAACAGAAGTGAGACAGACTGGAGAGGAAAAAGACACAAACATGATAGGGAAAGAGGTAGCAGACTCAGGAGTTGTTGGAGGGATTGGATCAGAAAAGGACCAGAAAGGAGCACACACCGTTAAAATAGAGCACAGCACACCAGTGTCAAGAAGCAACAGTCGAAAGCAGACAGAATTCACAGAATTGGAAAAAGAGCTCAGAAAGAGCAGGCAAAACAATGAAAAACTTGCAGCAGATTTTCATCAGTTGTCAAAAGTCCTTAACAAAGAACGCAGAGTTCAACAAGGATTGGAAGAAAGTCATAGACAGGAACGGGGTATGTACAGAGGCCGGAGTGAGAGTGTAGGAAGGACAAAAGACAGACTAGATGGGCTATACTGGAAAGAGAGCCAATCGAGGTATGACTCCGTAGACATGGAGCTTACTGGAGAGTATCCCCTTACACCTCTAGGTAGTGGGGAGGAAGAGTGGAGCTCTTCAGAGGGGGATAGCGGAGAAATAGAGATAAAACCCCCAGGCCAAGGGAACTCATCTAAACACTTGGGTATACGGAAGAGAGTAGAAGAAAGGTGCAAAAAACAGAAAGACAGCGAGAAAAGGGTAATGGAGGTACTGAGGAAGAGTGCACAGAGCTCATCAAAGAGGGACCATAGCAGGAACCGTAAACATAACCACAGCCCGTTGCGAAGCGCATACCATATGTATGAACAGAGTAATGCTGGAAAACAGTCCCCTGCCCACATGATGGCCCCTGTGTTGGTGAATAGTAAGGGGGAGGAAAGTTACACACCCTGGAGCTTTAAAGACATGGAGATTATGATAAAAAGGTTGCCTTCCTTGCACAAAGGAGCGGAACCTTGGATAGCAGAATTCGAGAGACAGACCTGCCAGGACAGCCTGGCCCTAAAAGACATCCGAAGCCTGTTGTTAAAGCTTAGAGCGGAGACAGCGCTAGGACAATGTGAAAAAAAGAGCAGGTGTGAAAATGCAGGAGACGATGAGTTGTTCGATAAGCATCGCCCATATTTCTGGAGCACACTGAAAGAAATTTACCCAACAAAACTAGAACTAGACGCATTGGCCACCATCAGATTGAAAGACGAAGAAGACATACATGAGTTTGTGGACCGGGCATGGAGCATTTGGGAAGTAAAAACAGGGATGCGACCAGACTATTCAGAACTAGCACTGCAGCATTTCAGATTGGGAGTAATGGCGGGGTTACCCAAACCAGCACAGGCTAAGCTAGCAGAGATAGTGGGCCTTAAAACAATGGAGAAAGGACTATGGATGGAAAACATGGATTTTGTAGTTAAAAGGGTCAGACAGACAGAAAAAGATAAGAAGCTGACGGCTGACAGCACCCAGGGCAACAAAGTTTTCGAGAAATTGGGAAAAATCCTTGAGATAGCAGTAACCAAGGGAACTGCTAAAGAGTTAGTGGGAACCACTCAGTTGGTCCAAGCTGGACCTGGACAAAGCTGGCAGAACCCCCCTCGGAGGGTGCCAGTAGACCCAAAGAGCAGGATGTGTTTTGTGTGTAGACAATACGGACACCTTAGCTACAACTGTCCCTCAAGCATGGGTCAAGGGGATATGTTTGGGGGAGACTATGGTAGGGGAGGTGGTAGTCAGGGAGGCCAGGGAAGAGGCAGAGGATACGCACCTGGTCCAAACCCATATAACCCATGGCAACACGGGGAGACAAACGAAGCCAAGGGTGGTAACGAGGGACGGGGCAGACAGCCACCACAGAACATGGCAAGAGGGAGAGGGGGACAACAGGGACCCAAGAGGGGGGGCTGGCAAGCATATAATCAGGCTCAGGGGAACGTCCAGGCGTATTCCGGGGACGGGGACTTCTGGGGCTGTATGTACGGTGGTGACTGTTGACGGGGCCCTAGGGAACCCCGTCTTGACGCTACCCCAGCATGGGAACCCCCGATGATAATTGGAAAAATTGGAAATGAACAGATTACTTTTTTGGTAGACACAGGGGCAACCGCAACCACACTCAGATTAAAACCAAAAGGGGTAGAATTGTCAGGAAAATCATTGAAAACCGTGGGGTTCTCAGGGATAGTGGAAGAACAGCCGTACACTGAACCGATAGTCATAGAATTCGAAGGACAAAAAATTTAAATACAAGTGATAATTGCTGAAAATTGCCCTGTGAATCTTTTAGCCAGAACATCATGGTAAAGATGGGAATGAGCATATGGTGCACTAAGGAGGGTCTTAGTGTAGAGTGGCCTGGAAAAAGAAGGTTACATCAGGGGCAGTTTTTGAGCGTAGGAATGCCCAACGATTTAGGAATGCTCAACGATTTAGGAATGCCCAACGACTTAGGAATGGACAACGACGACGAATTCAAAGTGTTAGTCTATAAGCCAAACATACCAGACCCAGAAGACAAGCACATGGTAGAGGTATATTGGACTAGGCTTACACACGACGAATACACACCAGGGTTGATGAGGCAATACCAAGAATGGAAGCCTCACATCCCCGGGCTTGACAAGTACAGGGAGCCCAGTGACCCATTCCACATGACATACAATTACACCGTGAGAACGGATTATGAATATGATCAGCGGTGGGATACATTGAAAGAAGGGACAGAGGAGGAACTCGAGATAGGCGAAATAGTGGTGGGACCAGAGGGTATTGCTGCTAGGGTCCATCTCCGGCCGGAACAAATGGATTGGATCGGTAGTGTGGAGGAATATACCCCACATATAACCCTAGCTGTGGCAGAAGGACACAAACCAGTGTCACTTAACAGAATGATTAAACGGGCAGATGCGAGTACCTTCTCAAAAATTGACGAGTTGCGTCAGATTTCAAGCGATGGCACACTGCTAACATTCGCTGTTGAAACCAGAGATCAGGGGGTGTGTGAGAGAGTCTATCACCCTAGAGAACTAGAAGGTGAAAATGCAGATCATCCAGGAGCCAAGGTAATGCTGGCCAGAATACCCGACAAATTATGGACAAAACACGGGCACGATGTAGGAAGACTAGCGGGAGAAGTCACTCTGAAACTGAAACCTTGGGCCAGGCCAGTATACAGATCACAGTACCCATTAAAGACAGAACAAAGTGAGGGAATAAGGGACACTGTGGAGGGACTAGTAGAGGCAGGAGTACTGAGAAAATGTGGTAGGATGAGATGGAACACCCCTATCCTACCAGTACCCAAAGCAGGGGGCAAGGGGTGGAGAATGGTTCACGATTTACGGCTGATAAACAAAACAACAGAGTCGCTGTCTCTACCAGTACCCGACCCAGATGTTGCACTGGGGGCACTCCACCCCAAACAGAAATATTTCAGTGTGATTGATCTAGCAAATGCATTTTTCTGCCTACCATTAGCAAAAGAAGGCCAACAATGGTTTGCATTTCAGTTTGAGGGACAGACGTACACATACAACAGACTACCGCAGGGCTACAAAGACAGTCCAGGGCTGTTCAATCAAGCTCTGAACCAGATACTGAAAACAGTCCGACTCCCGGGGAAGACTACCCTGGTGCAGTACGCAGATGACCTTCTTCTGGCCTCCCCTTCCCCGGAGGAATCCTTAGAGGCGGCTGAGAGTTTACTACAAGCCATGGCCAAAGTAGGATTCAAAGTCAAAAGAGAAAAATGCCAGCTGGGCAGAAAGTCTGTGGAGTTCTTGGGGCGCATAGTGGAGGGAGCAGGGACTAGCATATCTGGGCAGCACAGGGATGCGATAATGAAGTTTGGCAGGCCAGTGACAGTGCAGGACATGCTAGGATTCCTGGGGCTATGTGGCTACAGCCGGTCCTATGTGCCTGAGTTTGTTACCCTCACACAGCCACTCCGAGAAATGGTGAATGAGGTAGGGGCGAGGGAATTGAAGAAGAAGGTTACATGGACCAGGGTGAGAGAACAGGTGTTCCAACGAGTAAAGAATCGGCTGAGCTCAGCCGCTCACTTAGCTACTCCAAACTACCAAAAAGATTTTGAAATGGATGTGGCAGAAACTGATGGGATAGTAAATGCAGTATTGTACCAACAAGAAAGGGGGACGAGAAAAGTACTGTCTTACTACAGTTGCAAACTGGATGCGGTTGAGACAGGAAAACCCCCCTGCCTCCGCTTCATGGCAGCTCTAGCTAGAGCCGTCAATAAAACATCGCACATAGTACTAGGGCACACGTTGAACATAAACACAAACCACACAGTGACAGCACTACTCGCCTCCGAAGCATTCTTTTTCTCAGCCACTCGCCAGATCAAGATTGATCACACCTTAAAACAACCAAACCTGGTGTTCAAAACTCCAAAGAACAACCGAGCAAATATGGCAATAGGGATTAATGGGGGAACATTGGAGCCTCATGACTGCGCCCGACAGGTGGATCATGACAGTAAGCTCAGGGCTGAACTCTACCCCTCACCTATAGACAAACCAGACATGGAGCTTTTTACAGATGGGTGTTCATACAAGGGAGAACAGGGCAACAGGGCTGGGTATTCAGTAGTTGAGTGGTTGGGCGAAGGAGAAACACGAGTACTGGAAGCCAGCGAGATTGAGCAACCCGCCTCGGCCCAGTCGGCAGAGATAACAGGACTTATCAGGGCTCTGATAATAGGCAAAGACAAAAGAATCAACATATACACTGACTCAGGGTACGGACATGCGGCGATACTACATGATGGCCCAGCTTTTCTGAGAAGAAAATTCCTCACAGCAGCCGGAGTACCAGTGAAACACGAAAAACTGTTGAAAGAGCTGGTAAAAGCAGTGCAGTTACCTAGGGAAGTAGGGGTCATTAAGGTAGCAGGACACAGCTCACTGCCAACCATGGAAGGCATGGGTAATGCAGCCGCAGATATAGCTGCAAAACAGGGGTGTGGATATCCGTTACAGGGGGTCCAGCTGCGTAGTGGGAAACAGACAGAACAGAAGGCAGTCAGACCAGAAAAGGTAACCGTAACAGCTGAAGGGGTGCAGGCAAGAGAATTCTATGAACATTGGTGGGAGGGTAACAAGGTACAACCAAGTGCCGAGATTGTGTTGTTGGCCGAAGCACAGGAAGCTTGTAGCATGTTGGAGAAAGATGAATGGTTAAGTTTGGGGGCCATAAAACAGGTATGCGTGCCGGAGAGAGGGGAACCATACGGGCTATGGAGAAATGTTATGGGCAAGCTAGTTATACCAAAGCACATGCTGGGGCACGAGATGGAAGCGGCACACGGGCCAACTCATACAGCAGAACAAAAAATGTATGAGACCATAAGAGAACGATGGTGGTGCCCCAACCTGAGACAACACATACAGAATTATCGCGCTGAATGCACCACATGCAACAGGTTGAATCAAAAGAAAACGCTGCCACATCCGTTGCTGAAATTTCCTATGCCCCCGGGCCCATGGAAAGAAATTTGCATTGATTACACTGACATGGGCCGGGACATGAGAACAAGGAAAGGGTACAGATACATGCTGGTAGGAGTGGACAGGTACAGCAGATGGATAGAGGCATACCCGACGAAAAAGGAAGACGCCAGCTCTGTAGTTAAGTGGTTAACGGAGGAAATCATACCCAGATATGGGGTGCCTAGTAAGATCTGCTCAGATAATGGCACACACTTCAAAAATGAATTATTGCAAAAAACAGAACAGATGTTAGGCATAACACATAGGTTTGGCTCCATATACAAACCTGAAAGCCAGGGATTGGTAGAGAGAGCAAACAGAGTACTGAAAGAAAGATTGGCCAGAACAATGTTGGGTCATGAAATGGAATGGACAGAAGCTTTACCGCTGGTTTTGACAGCTACTAGGCGAGAACAGCACAAAGACACAGGTCTGTCGCCCAATGAGATATTGACAGGGCGAAAAATGCCTTTTACCGAGTCCCGGGCACAGTACTTGGACTACGGGAATAAGGAGGTGCAGGTGTCCGAATATATGAACATACTCGGACATAAGATTAACCTTATTTCCCAGCAGGTAAAGGGGAACCAACAGGAAGAAGATGAGAGACAAAGACCGGCAAACGTGGGGGACAGAGTGTACCTGAAGGTAAACAAAAGAAAAGGCTGGGCGAGCCCAAAGTGGTCAGGACCGCACATAATCACACAAATTTCAGATCGAGCAGTTAAAACTGATCGAGAGAACGATGAAAACTGGCACCATTTCGCACATTGTGCTCTGGTTAGAAGTGTTACTGATAATTCTGATAATACTGCTAAAGCAAACTAAGGCCAAAGATCTGTGCGGGGCTAATGTCATACTCACAGTAGACACAGATATAGAAAATGTCTTTCAATTCGACTTGTGTGATGTAATCAACTGCGGGAGTAATCCACTCAGCTACCGGGGATACGACGTGTATGGCTGCTCTCACCTAAATTACAAAACAGGGATGGGAAGAAGAGGTACCAATGTTCCCTCCCAATCATGGTGCCCGAATTGGGCAGATGTGTGGTGGTGGACTGGGCCTGACAGCACATGGACGGGGACATTTTTGAAGGCAGGGGACGAGAGATGGAACATGAAGCAAAAGATCGCTATAAGCAGGGGAGCTTACACAAACAGGGGAGGGAAAGGAATGAACCCAATTGTGGTAACCATACAACGGGGACTAGAGAACCCATGGCCACTCACTGAGTGGCATTCTGACCGATGCCAGGTAAAAGGGAACAAGAAATCTGGACCCATGGTGCCCACAATGTACATAATATTGGGGGTAGACCAGGCAGGGGATGATAGCATGGGAATTATACGGCTGAATTTGGGAAATTCCACTGCAAACAAAGCACGGGAAGACCAATTAGAGTTAGTGAAGAAGTTAAGGGCGGATAAAATTAGTTACCAGGACAAGATTGCGGTAGAAACTGGATACAAAGATAAGAATGTATGGGTAAATAGAATGGTGGAAGCAGCCGAACAAGCCAAAGGGGGAAATTGCATAGTATGCTCGATAGCAAGACCTAACCCATGGATGGTAAAAAACGCGTTTGAAGACCGCACTCACGATGGGGCGCAGGGGCGAGACATAGAATGCATGCTAAACCTAATGTCAGAAGAAAATCCAAGCAGAAACTGTACGGGATGGGAAAAATACTATCCTATGGCTCCCAAAGGGGTGGAACCACCAATGTTTGATCCCACAATAGAACCAAACGCAACATGCATAATCAATAAGAATACGGCGAGCTGGGGTAAAGGATTGA
This sequence comes from Sprattus sprattus, assembly GCF_963457725.1. Lineage (NCBI taxonomy): Eukaryota > Metazoa > Chordata > Actinopteri > Clupeiformes > Clupeidae > Sprattus > Sprattus sprattus. The sequence continues at coordinate 763,799 of NC_137909.1, read as the reverse complement.
CTAAAAATGGCACTGACATAGAGGCATACTGCGGGGAAAAAATAGACCTCACCAATATGGACTTGGTCGCTAGGTTGACCGTAGCTCGAGCAGATGTATGGTGGTATTGTGGGGAAAGCACTTTGTACAATTTTCTACCACCAAACTGGCAGGGAATATGTGCACTGGTCGCCTTAGTCTCGCCAATAGAATTACACACAGATGCAGACATTGGTCAGGTCGCCCAGCCAAAACGTAGACGTAGAAGGGAGGCCATACTAGATCGGACTCAGGAAGGGAGGAATCCTGATGGGGTGTGGATAGACGATATAGGCCAGGCCAGAGGCATCCCAAGTAGATATAAATTAGCGGACGAGGCCCTGGCTGGTTTAGAATCATTCCCAATATGGCATGCCATCTTCCCAGTGACGGTGAATAAAAATGTAAACAGAATTAATTTGATCCACTATAATGTTCAACGCCTGGCCAATCTGACCACCGAGGCAATAGACGCAATACACGAACAATTGGCTCAAACCTCCCTGATGACCCTGCAGAACCGAATGGCCTTGGATATGATTCTCGCTAAGGAGGGTGGGGTGTGTGCAATGTTCGGAGAAACATGTTGTATTATCATCACCAACAACACTGCCCCAGATGGTAAGCTGACAAAAAGCCTGGGTAAATTGAGGGCTCTGGCGGCAGAGCTAAAACAGCAATCGGGGGTAGGTGATGGATTGCAAAAATGGCTGGAGAAAACTTTCGGAAAATGGGGGGCCCTGCTTGGCCAGATACTTTTCGGAGGGATAATAGGGATCTGTGTATTTGGGGTGTGTGGTTGTTGTTGTATCCCTTGTATCAGGAGCCTGCTGGAGAGAACGATTAATGCCGCGGTGAACAAGAAAGATGGGTCAAGGGATCCACCTCCCATATACCAGGCGAATCAGATCATGGTGGGACAGGAGGAGCAGGGAGTATCCGAGGGTGGGAGTTTCATTACAACCGAGAGCGTGTATTCCTCACGCATGGGTGGGAGAGGAGAAAGCATGTACCTGAAAGTGTCCTGGAGCAGGAATGGGTACTCCTGCCCTCTTGGCCCATACACCCCAGATTGTCCCATGGGGAATCCATGGTGTAAGTGGGGCCAAGGGGTCCAGGGGGCTGGATGGATGTGTTGGAAGTGGGCTGAGACCTTTGAACCAGAGAAACGTGAGTTGCTTAAGTCCACCATGATGATTCAGGAACGTGAGATTGAGACTGCATTGGCTCATTACAAAGATAGGTTTGATAGCATGTATGGCCACTCGGCTGTTGAGGCTGAGGGGTTTATGAACTAACCTCTGTCTCAGTTCTTCTGAAACCCCCACAGGTGAAGCAGGATGGAGAATGGGGACGCTCTTCTTATAAAATTGCTTAGGGACACTGCTCATGTTGATGCATAATACGCTTTGCTGTGGCGAATGGGGGAAACTACTGATTTGCAGAAGACACAACCACTCCAGAACACACTCCACACAGAACATACAAAACAACACATTGATAGTACATAACAAGGTATGGGGTGTGTATCAAGCCTGAGCCCCGAGCTTGTCATTCGGGAGACCCATGAGTAAAAGCCGCTAGCAACCCAATCCATGCTGGATGGGCCAGTCTCCGGGAAGGGGGCCCGAGACCTAGCGGGGGTTACGGGTGAAGGACTCAGCTTGATGGCTCATAACTGCTGATGTGCGCTTGCTTGTATGATATCCCTAGTTGATAGCGTAAATTGTATGTGTTAAAATAACTTCATATTTTTAGGGATACATGCTGTTTGCTAGAAGCTAGTGTTAACCCATTAAATGGGTTAAAAGGAGGGAGATGTAAGAATAATTAAGAGTAGTCAGTTGTTAGTCTGCATAGAAAAATATTAAAAGGGTAAGCCAGTTTAAATATACATTAGGGACAGTGTGGGGTTGGGGATAACCCTAGTTAGCAGGTGCACCCATGCACAGGAAGTGTAGAGGCAGTGGAGACCTTTGAAGTCTCTAGAGCACTAGACGTGCCACGGGGTCAGACAGAGGGCAAGGGTGTCAATACTGTCAAGCAGACAATTTTTTATAAACAAACCATCTGATGGAAACTGCCTGACAACCAAAAAAGGACCAACCTGAAGCAAGTTGGAAAATCACTTTGATCACAACAGTATAAGAGGGCCGCCTAACCGCTCTCTGATCAGAACGCGCCTTCTCCAACTGTACCTTTGTATCGTTGTACTTGGTATCTCTCAGTAAACTCTTTTACTTATACCTTTTACTCGACCGTGTGAGTCTCTACTTTATTCCTGACCAACACTGGACACAACAATTCCTACACTATTAAAGGTCCCCAAAGGTCAGAGAGACACACAGAGAGCTCCCAGCACTGCCCAGTGTGTTGGGTTCACTTACCGGGAGGCCTACAGACACACACACCTCCCCAGACAGGCCTAAGAAGCCTGCTGTCTATTAAAGGTCCCCAAAGGTCAGAGAGACACCCAGAGAGCTCCAAACACTGCCCAGTGTGTTGGGTTCACTTACTGGGAGGCCTACAGACACACACACCTCCCCAGACAGGCCTAAGAAGCCTGCTGTCTATTAAAGGTCCCCAAAGGTCAGAGAGACACACAGAGAGCTCCAAACACTGCCCAGTGTGTTGGGTTCACTTACTGGGAGGCCTACAGACACACACACCTCCCGAGACAGGCCTAATTAGCCTGCTGTCTATTAAAGGTCCCCAGAGGTCAGAGAGACACACAGAGAGCTCCAAACACTGCCCTGTGTACTGTGTTAAGTCACAGCAAGCCCCAATGGCTCACACTTGTCTCCCGTTAGGCCCAAAATTTCTGCCTGCTATTAAAGCTCTCTGAGGGTCCCACAGACACACACAGAGCTCCCAGCACTGCCCAGCACTAACCCTAACCCCCAGTACTGCCCTTAGCCCCAGCCCACTGCCCCCAAACACAGTGAGCTTCACGAGGCTCCCACAGACACACACAGAGCTCCCAGCACTGCTGGACGTCTAACTGAGGTCGCCATTGAATTCTAGATAGCTCGCTCCGTTTCTCACTTGCCGCCACAGCCTTCAGACAATCAGTCATCAGCACAAGTTCGCCTCATGAAAACCGGAAATTCATACCGATCTGCCACGCCCCACTGTGTGGTGTGTTTGTTTAGTGTGTAGCGCAGTTGACTGCGTGGTGTGTTTGTTTAGTGTGTAGCGCAGTTGCACTACGGGGTGTTGAGCTGCTTATTATGTGTAGGTTTTTAAGGATGCAATGTGCATCGTGGTCCGGTGCTTCCGCCCTGTATAGCTTTTCCTTTATAGAGTCGAGCCTTTCTTTCATATTAAAGCTCTCTGAGGGTCCCACAGACACACACAGAGCTCCCAGCACTGCCCAGCACTAACCCTAACCCCCAGTACTGCCCTCAGCCCCAGCCCCCAAACACAGTGAGCTTCATGAGGCTCCCACAGACACACACAGAGCTCCCAGCACTGCTGGACGTCTAACTGAGGTCGCCATTGAATTCTAGATAGCTCGCTCCGTTTCTCACTTGCCGCCACAGCCTTCAGACGATCAGTCATCAGCACAAGTTCGCCTCATGAAAACCGGAGATTCATACCGATCTGCCACGCCCCACTGTGTGGTGTGTTTGTTTAGTGTGTAGCGCAGTTGACTGTGTGGTGTGTTTGTTAAGTGTGTAGCGCAGTTGCACTACGGGGCGTTGAGCTGCTTATTATGTGTAGGTTTTTAAGGATATAATGTGCATCGTGGTCCGGTGCTTCTGCCCTGTATAGCTTTTCCTTTATAGAGTCAAGCCTTTCTTTCATACCGGGGAGTCATTCACAACTTAGGACAGAGTTGCTTCAGGTGGGATTTGAACCTGCAATTCTCAGATGGTTTTCTGGAATCTTACCCTTTGCGGGTTTCGAACCTGTGCTCATCAGGTCTGTGGTGCCGCGCCCTACCCACTAAGCCACCGTGCTGGTACAGAATTCCGCCTGTCAGTGCGCCCAAATCACCGATTCCTCACCCCATATTTTCCCAGGCTCTTTCTCTTTCAATCTTTCTCTCTCTCAGAGTTGCTTCATGTGGGGTTCGATCCTACGATTTTCAGGTGGTTTCGTCGAAACTAACACCTTTAATGGGTGGTTTCACCGAGACTTGCCCTTCGCGGGGTTCGAACCTGTGCTTCTCAGGTACCTCAGCCACTAATATGCCTCACCCCACTCATCCGGGGCAAATTCTCGCTAGAGAAGGGTTCGGCGCGGTGACAGAGAGCTCCGTAGAGCCCTCGGCGTCCCCGGCCTGGAGGCTGACCGCGGTGGCGGGGAGGTGGGACCTGTGAGACAGGGTGCCTCCCCTGGCGGGTCACGGTTTCCAATCGGTCAGAAGGTTTAGGAGAGGAGAGGGAGGAGAGTGTGGTCAACAGTCCGCTTCAAACCGCTTGAAAATCGGACACTCAGAGGCTGAGTTACCTCTCGTGGAACTTTTTTTATTTTTCGTTCTGAGCCTAAGTCCACTTTTTTAGGGTGCTCTCGATTTCGCGCCGTCACCCGGTGGCAAAACCTCTTTCTGTGATCCTCCAGGCCTTAGGGGGATTTTCAGAAGGTGTCCGAGAAAGGTGCATGGTCGTCGGACTGACCGTTTTCGGTCGGGAGGGTATTTTGTGGAGCCTCCGCCACCACCCCCAACTTTTTCGTACCCATGGTTAACCAAAACCCTACCCATGGTTAACCAAAATGGACTTAGAAAAAATCCACAGTTTTCAGACCTCCAGAGGGGTAGGACCCTGCTCAAAGGTGTCCGAGAATACTGCACCTTCAGCGGACATGCCATGAGCCTCTAGACCCCTCTATATCCTCCAGGAGAACCAGGATTTGAGGAACATGTGTCCGAGAACAGTGCACCCTCAGCGGACTGGCCCTGAGCAGCTACACCCCTGGTTACATCCTCCACAGGCACCAGGATGTGACATAATGTGTCCGAGAATAGGTCACCTTCAGCGGGCATGCCTTGAGCCTCTAGACCCCTATATATCCTCCGGGAGAGGGAGGAGAGTGTGGTCAACAGTCCGCTTCAAACCGCTTGAAAATCGGACACTTAGAGGCTGAGTTACTTCTTTGTGGAACTTTTTTTATTTTTCGTTCTGAGCCTAAGTCCACTTTTTTAGGGTGCTCTCGATTTCGCGCCGTCACCCGGTGGCAAAACCTCTTTCTGTGATCCTCCAGGCCTTAGGGGGGTTTTCAGAAGGTGTCCGAGAAAGGTGCATGGTCGTCGGACTGACCGTTTTCGGTCGGGAGGGTATTTTGTGGAGCCTCCGCCACCACCCCCAACTTTTTCGTACCCATGGTTAACCAAAACCCTACCCATGGTTAACCAAAATGGACTTAGAAAAAATCCACAGTTTTCAGACCTCCAGAGGGGTAGGACCCTGCTCAAAGGTGTCCGAGAATACTGCACCTTCAGCGGACATGCCATGAGCCTCTAGACCCCTCTATATCCTCCAGGAGAACCAGGATTTGAGGAACATGTGTCCGAGAACAGTGCACCCTCAGCGGACTGGCCCTGAGCAGCTACACCCCTGGTTACATCCTCCACAGGCACCAGGATGTGACATAATGTGTCCGAGAATAGGTCACCTTCAGCGGGCATGCCTTGAGCCTCTAGACCCCTATACATACTCCTTGAGAGGGAAGAGAGTGTGGTCAACAGTCCGCTTCAAACCGCTTGAAAATCGGACACTCAGAGGCTGAGTTACCTCTTTGTGGAACTTTTTTTATTTTTCGTTCTGAGCCTAAGTCCACTTTTTTAGGGTGCTCTCGATTTCGCGCCGTCACCCGGTGGCAAAACCTCTTTCTGTGATCCTCCAGGCCTTAGGGGGATTTTCAGAAGGTGTCCGAGAAAGGTGCATGGTCGTCGGACTGACCGTTTTCGGTCTGGAGGGTATTTTGTGGAGCCCTCGCCACCACCCCCAACTTTTTCGTACCCATGGTTAACCAAAACCCTACCCATGGTTAACCAAAATGGACTTAGAAAAAATCCAGAATTTTCAGACCTCCAGAGGGGTAGGACCCTGCTCAAAGGTGTCCGAGAATACTGCACCTTCAGCGGACATGCCATGAGCCTCTAGACCCCTCTATATCCTCCAGGAGGACCAGGATTTGAGGAACATGTGTCCGAGAACAGTGCACCTTCAGCGGACTGGCCATGTGCAGCTACACCCCTAGTTACACCTTCCACAGGCACCAGGATGTGACAGAATGTGTCCGAGAATAGGTCACCTTCAGCGGACTGGCCATGTGCAGCTACACCCCTAGTTACATCCTCCACAGGCACCAGGATGTGAACATAATGTGTCCGAGAATAGGTCACCTTCAGCGGACATGCCTTGAGCCTCTAGACCCCTATACATCCTCCGGGAGAGGGACGAGAGTGTGGTCAACAGTCCGCTTCAAACCGCTTGAAAATCGGACACTCAGAGGCTGAGTTACCTCTTTGTGGAACTTTTTTTATTTTTCGTTCTGAGCCTAAGTCCACTTTTTTAGGGTGCTCTCGATTTCGCGCCGTCACCCGGTGGCAAAACCTCTTTCTGTGATCCTCCAGGCCTTAGGGGGATTTTCAGAAGGTGTCCGAGAAAGGTGCATGGTCGTCGGACTGACCGTTTTCGGTCGGGAGGGTATTTTGTGGAGCCCTCGCCACCACCCCCAACTTTTTCGTACCCATGGTTAACCAAAACCCTACCCATGGTTAACCAAAATGGACTTAGAAAAAATCCAGAATTTTCAGACCTCCAGAGGGGTAGGACCCTGCTCAAAGGTGTCCGAGAATACTGCACCTTCAGCGGACATGCCATGAGCCTCTAGACCCCTCTATATCCTCCAGGAGGACCAGGATTTGAGGAACATGTGTCCGAGAACAGTGCACCTTCAGCGGACTGGCCATGTGCAGCTACACCCCTGGTTACACCTTCCACAGGCACCAGGATGTGACAGAATGTGTCCGAGAATAGGTCACCTTCAGCTGTCTGGCCATGTGCAGCTACACCCCTAGCTACATCCTCCACAGGCACCAGGATGTGAACATAATGTGTCCGAGGACAGAGCACCATCAACGGACTCTTTACCAGCTTTGAGTCCCTTGTTTTCGACTTCCAGAGGCACCATAATGTCAAAAACATGTGTCCGCCAAAGATGCACCATCAACGGACTCTCTGCGAGCTACGAGTCCCTTGTTTTCGACTTCCAGATGCACCATAATGTCAAAAACATGTGCCTGAGAAAGATGCACCATCAACGGACTCTCTATGAGCTTCTGGGGCCTTGTTACAATCCTCCAGGAGGCTTCTGAAAAGGAGCTCTCTAGTCCCGAGATGGTACCCGGTGGCAAAACCTCTTTTTGGCATCCTCCAGGCTTAAGGGGAATCCTCAGAGAGTGTCCGAAAAAAGTGCACTGTCGTCGGACTGACCGTTTTGGCTCGGGAGGGTAGGCCATGGAGCTCGCGCCAGCACCCCCAACTTTTTTTTACCCATGGTTAACCAGTAACTATGAGTCTGTTAAGGTTCCATAAGAGAGTCATACTATGACTCTTATGGAAAAGTAACTATGACTCTGTCATAGGGTCGGGGCAAAAACGAATCTCAAGAACATTAAGGCTAAATAAATATCAGAGTTGATCCAAATGATTGAGGGAAGTTGGCTAGCAATAACCCCAATTATGGGATAAAGATTGGCTCTGAAAGAGGAAATAGCCTGGAAATTTACTGTGGGAGGAATCGGTGACTTGGTCGCACTGACAGGTGGGATTCTGTATCAGCACGGTGGCTCAGTGGGTAGGGCGCGACACGTTCGAAACCCGCAAAGGGTAAGATTTCAGAAGAACATCTGAGAATCGCAGGTTCAAATCCCACCTGAAGCAACTATGTCCTAAGTTGCATATGAATCCCCGGAGAAAAATAACACACAAATCGCAATCAAACTCTGTAAACAGAACGTGGCGAACTCTGTAAGCAGAACATGGCATACTTTGAAGACAGAACTTGGCAAACTCTGTATACACAACCCGGCAAACTCTGTAAACGGAGTGAGGCAAACTCTGTAAACAGAACGTGGCAAACTCTGTAACAGAACTCAGCAAACTCTGTGAAAAGAACCTGGCAAGTTCTTTAAACAGAAAATATAATATTTTGTTTTTATCTTTTTTTAAAGCCATTCGTCTCACACGTTTCACCCTAGAAAGGCGCCTGGTGTACGCCGGAGTATCCTTTCTGCCCCCGGTGATTTCGCATCCCAGGTGCTGAGGTCCCACGGGGCCTCTACTTGGGAGGGTAGGGAATTTCGGTCGACCCCTCCCGCTGGCAGGCCGTTGCTGAGGATTGTGTAAATCAGTTGTAAAAGTCACACAGCAATCATATAATATAAAATTATATGTTTTTCGGCTTCCTAACCGTTGTCGGCAGTGGAAGTCGATTGTAAAAATCACAGGTACGGTGTTGCACCCCGCACAGTAACCGGAACCCCACGGGGTGGGCAGAGAAATCTGCCAGAACATCCAGCAGGAATGGCTGCGATGAAGAAGGGCAAGACCACAGGTCGCAAGGCTAAGTGGTCTGTAAAAGAACTAAAAACTTTGATGGAGATGGAGGAGGCTCTCGAGCAAGGCCAATACTCTGTATATTACATGAATGTGGAAATTGCAAGTCAGCTTCCAGGTAGGTCCTCCCACGAAGTGAAAGAGAAAAGACAGTGCATGAGACGGCAATCTCACAGGAGAAGCACTAAGCTCTTACTGCAGCCAACAGAGGCAAACCTGGAGAGGCAGGAAATCCCTGCTGAACTCAATCTGCTGATACAGCCACGAGGGTTACAAGCAGTAACTGGCCTCAACAGAAAATTAAGGTGGCAAGCTGGTGCTCTCATTGACATGTACACTCACGAACACGAAATCAGGCGGGCGCTCACACTGGCAAGCAGGAAGGACCCGGGCGCAGCAGTGGCCATTGAGACCGCTACGGCGATGGTGATAAGGGAGGCGAGAAGAAAAGGTCCAGCGACCAAAAAGAACAGCAAAGCTGGCGAGCCGATGAAGCCCCGAAGCAAGCGAGAAATGAAGAGGGATGAGGTCCATAAACTCAGAAAACTAATGAGTACGGACCCGGCTAAGCTTGTTAGCTATGTCCTTGACGGGAGTGAAGCGACCGACTGCCCAGTCCCGCTGCCTCAATTACACGAAGTGTTTGAAAGGCGTTGGATGGGGTCAGAAGGTGCCTTCAAGGGCTTGGGAGGCTTTAAGGCCGCCAGCGGGGCGGACAACGAACACTTCTCCACCCTGTTCACCCCCGAAGAGGTGCTCACACACCTCAGAAAGACGGACAGGAAATCGGCACCAGGCACGGACGGCATCGGGCGGGATGACCTACTCCTCTGGGACCCGAAGGGTGTGAAGCTATCAAAACTCTTTGGCAGCTGGCTTGCGGCGGGGTTCATACCTCAGTGTGTAAAGCCCGCGAGAACTGTACTGATACCAAAGACCTCCGACCCTCTGCTGTTGAATGACCCGAATAACTGGCGCCCAATCACTATCGGCTCGATGCTGATGCGGCTGTTCTCACGACTGCTAAATGGGCGCCTTACGAAAGCCTGCACTATCCACGACAGGCAGCGAGGGTTCAGGGACTCTCCTGGCTGTAGTGAGAATCTTCACATCCTTCAAAGTCTGGTTAAAGCCAGCAGGAGGGAGAGAAAGTCACTAGCGGTGGTGCTCGTGGACGTGGCAAAGGCTTTCGATACGGTGACACACGAGCACTTGCTTGCAGTGCTCAGGCAGAGAGGTCTGGATGAACACATCATAAACACAATACAAAGCTCGTACGACGGGGGCGTAACTTGCATTGAAGCCGGGGGAGAACAATCTGAACCCATTGCAATGAAAGTCGGTGTGAAGCAGGGTGACCCACTGTCCCCATTGCTTTTCAATCTGGCTCTTGATCCACTGCTCCACACACTGGAAAGCCTCGGTAAGGGAGTAAAAATCGCAGACACAAAGCTGGTCTCGCTTGCATTCGCAGATGACCTGGTGCTGGTCAGCGACACATGGAAGAGCATGGATTTCAATATCAGAATCCTGAATGACTTCTGTGCCCTGACGGGGCTTAAGGTGCACGCAAGCAAGTGCTTCGGCTTCATGGTTACCCCCTTGAAACACAGCATGAAAATGAAAGTGAATGACTGTCCCCCCTGGCAGATCGAGGGGACACCAATAGAAATGGTTGAAAGTGGAAGGGCGGTAAGATATCTGGGAATTCAGGTCAGTCCAGTGAGGGGCCTCGAGAAACCCGACATTCTCAAAGAGTTACAAGTGGCGCTGGATAAGGTAGGGGCGACACCATTAACTGCCCCTCAAAAGATTTGGCTGCTTAAGACCTTCATAATCCCCAGGCATTTCTACCGGGCCGACCACTGCGACTACAGTATAGTTCGGCTGCGACTGCTGGACCGGCTACTACGTAGCACAGTAAAAACATGGCTGGGTCTAGCGCAGACCACATGTGATGGATTGCTCTATGCTAGAGCGAGAGACGGAGGTCTGGGGCTACAAAAGTTGAGCGCCGTTATTCCTGCTATGCAGGCAAAGCGGTTGTGGAAACTTTTGCACTCTGATGATGAAGTCATCAGAAAGATAGCCTGGGACCAGAACGGGCTGGAGGACTGGAGAAGAGCTTGGCTCAAAGCGGGCGGGCAACTGGAGAAATTACCAACTCCAGAGGGTGTGCCAGTAACGAACGTTACTGAAGCAGATGGGGCCCCTCAGCTATCCCGGTACAAGAGACCATGCGAGTGGCAAGATGTAGAGTTCGACCGGTGGGCAGGCAAATCGGTGCAGGGAGTTGGAATAGCCTGGTTCAAAGACTCTCCAGAGTCTAATGCCTGGCTCTCCAAACTCCCAAAAGTGCAACACAAATTCTGCTCACAAGCACTACAGCTACAAGCGAACGTCTACCCTACCAGGGAATTTATGGCAAGGGGCCAAAGCAAGTGGAACGCGAGTTGCCGAGGCTGTCACGCGAGGCTTGAGTCCGCCTCACACCTCCTCGGAGCATGTCCCAGCGGTAGGGCGAAACGACTGGAGCGACACAATTTTGCATGCCATCGACTGGCAGTCGCTGCGAAGAAGCAGGGCTGGGTTGTCCACAGGGAGAAAGAATTTGGAAGCAGACCAAATGTGAGACGCCCAGACTTGGTCTTTTGCAAAGATGGTAAGGCAATGGTGCTGGATGTGACAGTGCGGTTTGAAAGGAACATCAA
>NC_137909.1:740000-747500 GCF_963457725.1 Sprattus sprattus | reverse complement strand
GGACCTTTAATAGACAGGAGGCTTCTTAGGCCTGTCTGGGGAAGTGTGTGTGTCTGTAGGCCTCCCAGTAAGTGAACCCAACACACTGGGCAGTGCTGGGAGCTCTCTGTGTGTCTCTCTGACCTTTGGGGACCTTTAATAGACAGCAGGCTTCTTAGGCCTGTCTGGGGAGGTGTGTGTGTCTGTAGGCCTCTCAGTAAGTGAACCCAACACACTGGGCAGTGTTTGGAGCTCTCTGTGTGTCTCTCTGACCTTTGGGGACCTTTAATAGACTGCAGGCCTATGAGGCCTACCAGGTGTCTGGGCCTCTGGGCTAGTCAGTAACTTAATACAACACACAGTAGAGTGTTTGGAGCTCTGTGTGTGTCTGTCTGACCTATGGGGACAGCAGGCTTGTGTGTGCCTCTCTTATGGTGGACTTTGGCTAAAAACCAGCAAAAAGCTTAAAAAGGAGCAATAGTGACCCTCTTATGGTCAAGTGTGACTCTCTTATGGTTAAAAACCTGAAAAATGAGTAATAATGACTCTCTTATGAGGGACTTGGTCAAAAAAACAGCAAAAAGCTTAAAAAGGAGCAATAGTGACTCTCTTATGGTTAAAAACCTGCAAAATGAGTAATAATGACTCTCTTATGGTCAAGTGTGACTCTCTTAAGGTTAAAAACCTGAAAAAATAGTAATAATGACTCTCTTAAGGTCAAGTGTGACTCTCTTATGGTTAAAAACCTGAAAAAATAGTAATAGTGACTCTCTTATGAGGGAAAACCAGAAAAAAACCTTAAGAGACTAATGAAAACCTTAAGAGACTAATAAAAACCTTAACCCCTTGATCCAGCACGAGACGCTGGCGTTACACGGACCTCCCCCCACCTCTTTTAGCAACGTGTTTGAATTTTCCTTAACTGCTCGCGGCCAAGACAAATGTTTTTTTCCTGAAACATACCTTAATAAAAAAAGCCATATATGTACTCTATGAAACTGTGTTGTTATTTTTCGCCGAAGAACATTCAATTCCTTGTTCTTAATACATTTACCTTCGTACTACACACTGAAACCTAACTTTGGTTTGAATGCTGGTTTTACGAAAATGACTATTCCTCCTATCACGTTACTAAAACCTGATTGACACTTTTTTTATCCAATAGTACACATTCTCAGGTTTAAAATGGTACCTTTTTTGCCTGTCGTTGAGTAATGTAAAGGTCTGATTGGATAGTGCGTAACCGACAAATCAAGATTCATGACTGTGCGCAATGACACAGGTCATTGAGTCCGTCATCACCACAGCGACAGCGTACACAAGGCAGCTGAAGTAAGAGTTTCGTGCGAGTTCAGATCTAATTTATATTCTAGTCCTATAGTTTAGATTAGTTTATATCCTCTATTGCATTATTGTCTTTTCCTTCATTCAAAAATGAAGAAATAAACCACCTAACATGCTTTAGAGTTCCTGTTTTATGACGGCGAAGGACACTTTGAATTGGCCGATGATAACTCAGATGGGGCAATCCCACGAGGAGTTGGATTGGGAATATCGCATTGACGGTGTCCTTGACATGTAAGTACATATCTGCATTAACTACTAAGAGCATGCATTTCGGTATGTTTCCACGAGAGTATTACCAAGTAGTATCTGACTAAAAAGCAGGAATGCTAGCAAGCAGGCTAAGCTACTTATGTTATGTGGGTGGATGCAATCGTCATCACGAATAGGTTATTTTGTATAGCACGTTTTCCTGGTCTTATTTGTTTGCTGTTTACATAGTAATAGTGTTATAATAGTAGTAATATAATTGAACTAATAGTGTTGTTTACATAGTAAGAAATGCTCATACGGCTGATGGAGCAAAATATACTATTGTAAATTAACTTTGATTTACGGACACGCACCTGACCCATTCGCACCTCGATAAACCAGCCTAATTCCTGCTATCAAAACCTCCGTATTCACCCTTTGTTCCCTGATCTCATCCCATCAACCCTAGAGAATTCTCATTAGTATGTATTATCAGACTCTGTAACCAAGACATCAAGATATATATTCTCTTTTGTCTCACAGACAACTACGCAATTAGCACCTAACCCCACCCCATTATATCAAGATCTAGTCACCATGTTGCATATATCTTATGTTTAGTTGCATATTGTGTTTTGTTATTTTACAAAGTTGTTTTGGAGATGTACAGTTATGCTTACTCAGTAATCTATTGTTTTATTTTCGCTGGGTTGCTTGTATAACATTTGCCAATTGATTTTTTCCCTCCAGAGATGTCCCTGCACAAGACACACCTGTCCTCTCCCAACACCCCTAAGCTCTTTGACCTGCCAGGACCATCAAGGCCTCCAGCTTGAAGGTTTTTCATTTTGATTTTATTTTATGAAAGACTGAGACCACTGGAACAAACACCAGGACAGGCTTCACTTCAAATAAGTACAAAACCACAAAAAACATTTGTGATGATGTAGCCTACTTCTAAGTGGGTTTGGGTAGGTTTGGGTAGGTTTTGGATAGCCCAAAGGCCATCATGTATATTTTTGCAAGAAAATACAGTACAATTCAAATGTTTACATTGAAATTAATTCAAATTGGTTTGCTGTAGTACAGATGGCAAGAAAAAAGTTTGAATGCTGGATATTCAGTGACTTTTGTATTTGGTGACTTTGGAGAGGTTATGAGACACTTGGAGACGGCTAAAAAGACATCATGTGGAAACTGATGGGTAGCACTTGTAAACTTTTGTCTATCTTCCTCAATTTTTTTACACACACTGTCAAGATGTTGGTGAATCAGGAAATAAAGGTTTTGGTTTCCTCTGACATTCAAAACCCAGTTCTATACTGAAAAAAAAAAAAAAAAAAAAGGTTGTTGTGTTTTTCCCTGACAATTCTTACTTTTACTGCTCTGAAATGTAAACTAAAATGACATAATAAACACTTTAACTAATTACAGTTGATGGCCAAGTGTCTTCTTTAATTTAAGCAATGAATGGTTATTATGCAATGTATAGAACCAGAGATATTCAAGTTTTAAATGTGAGAGAGACAACAGAGCAAAATGGGTGGAAATTGTGAAAAAACGCCCTGCTGGTACAACAGGTTAAGAGACTAATGAAAACCTTAAGAGACTAATGAAAACCTTAAGAGAGTAATGAAAACCTCAAGAGAGTAATGAAAACCTTAAGAGAGTAATGAAAACCTTAAGAGACTAATGAAAACCTTAAGAGACTAATGAAAACCTTAAGAGAGTAACGAAAACCTTAAGAGACTAACGAAAACCTTAAGAGAGTAACGAAAACCTTAAGAGAGTAATGAAAACCTTAAGAGACTAATGAAAACCTTAAGAGACTAATGAAAACCTTAAGAGAGTAATAAATACCTTAAGAGAGTAATGAAAACCTTAATAGACTATTGAAAACCTTAAGAGAGTAATGAAAACCTTAAGAGACTAATGAAAACCTTAAGAGACTAATGAAAACCTTAAGAGACTAATGAAAACCTTAAGAGACTAATGAAAACCTTAAGAGAGTCATAGTTACTTTTCCATAACAGTGTTGTTTTTGGCAGGCATTTTAGATTTAGTTTTAGTCTTAGTCTTTTTGACGAAATGCTTCTTAGTTTTAGTCCCATTTTAGTCATTTCTATCTTTGAAAGTTTTAGTCTAGTTTTAGTCTGACGAAAACTCAAAAGGTTTTAGTCTTGTTTTAGTCCGACGAAAACTCCAAAGGTTTTAGTCTAGTTTTAGTCCGACGAAAACTCAAAAGGTTTTAGTCAAAAATCAAATATACATAAGATGCGTGTATTTATTTAATAGGCCAATACATTTATCATAATGAAACTCACTGGCTTTCAGGTGCCTTTTGAGGTTTGTGGTATTTTTTTCCTGTGAGTTTGAAGCCGCAGCATGAAGTTGTGGTCGTGGCTTCGTCTCCGTGACCGTCGTTCGACTCAGCTCCCTGTCCCCGTACTGCCCGTACAAGCAGGGCTGGAAATTAACTTTTTGGCTGGTAAAAATTTTTTACCAGCCAATCATATTTTTTACCGGCCAAAATTAAACCTGCCATTTCAGACCTACTCTGACATTGTTTGATCTAAACAATCTTTGCCTATGATTTTAATATTATGTTAATCACTCTCAGAATGGATTAAAAGAAATCAACCAATATTGCCCAATTGGCTGGTGACTGCCGCAACACGCGCTGTATGCTATACCCAGGCATCCTTAAAGGCCCTCCTTAACTATACATTCATTATTTAATTTACTTTTGCATGACCACAATTTTTTAAAGCACATTCAAGAGTTGGCTATTAAAAATGTACTTCAGATGAATTAATTTAACCTCATAAGAAGCGCTGCATTAGGTCTACTAAAAAAAATCTAAATTAAGCTTTGAAATGACACCTATATGATAGATAAATATTGTCCAACTAACACTACAGCATGGATATTCAAAAGCTTATCATACTATAGTCTTACTGATCTGACAAAAAACCGCATTGAAAAAAACTAAGGGAAGGCAAACATTACCTCTGCTTCACTGAAGGGGGCGTGCGAGAGCAAAGGAAAAAAACTTACCGGAGCATGAAAGTGTAGTGGGCGAAAGGCTTGATGTTTTGAATACATGTGTTACACAAAATACAATGAGCCACCTACTGCAACATGCCCTTGGTGTAGCTGTAGCTGCTGTTGTGGCTGTTGTTTCTTCCTCCCTAGATGTTCTCTGCACCTTTGCTTGAGGTGATGCAACGGCAATGAATCAGCACATTATTTTAGCTTTCGTTTAACTGCGTTAACTTGCGTGTGGTCAACTAAGTCGGTTTCAACTTTAAAATCGCTCTCGAAATATTAGAACTTTATAACCTTTGTATTCGCCGGCAAAGTATTAGAACTTTGTATTCGCTGGCAAAATTGTTGTATTAAAATTCTAAGAACTTTATGTTACCCCTTCCCTTCTCCCACTGTTCGTGTTGGCGTTGCAAGCTATTTTTAACCATGACGGGCGCAATAGTCGGGAGATTTGCTCCGTAATGCCCCCCCCCCCCCCCCCAAAAAAAAACCGTGCACATTAACACTCACGCGCAGATAATGGGTTACAGCCTAAACGTATTGCCCTTACAATTTAAGTGAATTCTCCTTCTGCATATTGTTTTTTTTACTTTTTCACTGTCGATTTCCAAATCTGTGTGAATATTCATGAGAGCAAGTCCGGTCAGTCTTTTGTCAGTCATCGTACTTCGTAGATATGTCTTAAGATTGTACTTAATGACCGCTCAGCAGACATTTTTTAAAGCACATTCAAGAGTTGGCTATTAAAAATGTACTTCAGATGAATTAATTTAACCTCATAAGAAGCGCTGCATTAGGTCTACTAAAAAAAATCTAAATTAAGCTTTGAAATGACACCTATATGATAGATAAATATTGTCCAACTAACACTACAGCATGGATATTCAAAAGCTTATCATACTATAGTCTTACTGACCTGACAAAAAACCGCATTGAAAAAAACTAAGGGAAGGCAAACATTACCTCTGCTTCACTGAAGGGGGCGTGCGAGAGCAAAGGAAAAAAACTTACCGGAGCATGAAAGTGTAGTGAGCGAAAGGCTTGATGTTTTGAATACATGTGTTACACAAAATACAATGAGCCACCTACTGCAACATGCCCTTGGTGTAGCTGTAGCTGCTGTTGTGGCTGTTGTTTCTTCCTCCCTAGATGTTCTCTGCAACTTTGCTTGAGGTGATGCAACGGCAATGAATCAGCACATTATTTTAGCTTTCGTTTAACTGCGTTAACTTGCGTGTGGTCAACTAAGTCGGTTTCAACTTTAAAATCGCTCTCGAAATATTAGAACTTTATAACCTTTGTATTCGCCGGCAAAGTATTAGAACTTTGTATTCGCTGGCAAAATTGTTGTATTAAAATTCTAAGAACTTTATGTTACCCCTTCCCTTCTCCCACTGTTCGTGTTGGCGTTGCAAGCTATTTTTAACCATGACGGGCGCAATAGTCGGGAGACCGTGCACATTAACACTCACGCGCAGATAATGGGTTACAGCCTAAACGTATTGCCCTTACAATTTAAGTGAATTCTCCTTCTGCATATTGTTTTTTTTACTTTTTCACTGTCGATTTCCAAATCTGTGTGAATATTCATGAGAGCAAGTCCGGTCAGTCTTTTGTCAGTCATCGTACTTCGTAGATATGTCTTAAGATTGTACTTAATGACCGCTCAGCAGACGTTGTTTAAACGGGCATTGTCAACAAGACTCAATGAATGTTTGGGTGGAAATTTGCCGAACTTTCCAGGGCTTGACAAGGCTCACTGCGATTTGGCTGTAACTCATTTAGCTGTTTCCACAGCTCCAGCTCTGCATACTCAACGGCCATTAGTTGTCCGTACACCGATTTTATTTGCTGCCATACATTGTCAGATAAGGAGGAGGGGTGTAAGATACTGAAGCAAACCCTGAATATGCTGATCATAAAGTCAAATGACTCCATTCATTTGGACAGGGAGATCGTAGTACCGCATTTTTTTTTGCGCGCCCCTCTGTCTGCAGTTTACCTATTGTAATATGCGTTCATAGTATGGAATTACAGTGGCAATGCATGCGTCGTGCTGGGAACAGCGTGTGTCAGATAACTTTTGTAAGCGTTTGTTTGTACTTTAATCACTATTCGTTTGTTTGTGCTTTGTGCACTGGCCAGGCTCAGCGCATGATTGCAGACTCTCTCTCTCTTTCTTCTTCTCACGTAGCAGAAGGTACGCACAGTGCGTACAGCCGTACGGCAGCTGCGCGTGAGCGAGGCTTTTAGTGTGTGATGGGGGCGTGACTGTTAGGACAAGCAGCTGGCTCCATTTCTGATGTCTGAGCTCTTGATTGACATTGCACGCATATTATAGTTGGCGGAAAAAAAGCATGTTTTGAAACTTTGTTCGTCCACTCACTAACAATTGAGTCTCGTCTAGTTCTCGTCTGACGAAAATGTCTAAATTTTTCGTCACATTTTAGTCTTTATATGGCTTTGGTGACGTTCGTCTTAGTCTCATTTTCGTCATGGAAAAAAGGGGTCTGACGACGTCATTTTCGTTTTCGTCTTGCCTGACGAAAACAACACTGTTCCATAAGAGAGTCATAGTATGACTCTCTTATGGAACCTTAAGAGACTCATAGTTACTGGTTAACCATGGGTAAAAAAAGTTGGGGGTGCTGGCGCGAGCTCCATGGCCTACCCTCCCGAGCCAAAACGGTCAGTCCGACGACAGTGCACTTTTTTCGCACACTCTCTGAGGATTCCCCTTAAGCCTGGAGGATGCCAAAGAGAGGTTTTGCCACGGGGTACCATCTCGTGACTAGAGAGCTCCTTTTCAGAAGCCTCCTGGAGGATTGTAACAAGGCCCCAGAAGCTCATAGAGAGTCCGTTGATGGTACATCTTTCTCGGGCACATGTTTTTGACATGGTGGCTCTGGAAGTCGAAAACAAGGGACTCGAAGCTCG
>NC_137909.1:702500-735000 GCF_963457725.1 Sprattus sprattus | reverse complement strand
GGTAAGGGAAGTAGCCCTTTTTGGCCCAACTTTAACATGGTCAGGTATTGCAAATGTCCCCGATGCTCCCCAAAAGGAAGTGCGGTGCCCAATCGGGAACATGATGACTCAATAGGGAACAACCGTACCGAGCCCAAAAGTCCACCGAGGGGACTCATTGAGCCATTGGACATTAGGAACACGAAAGGCCATTAGAGACACCAAAGACCCCAAAAAAGACACCACAGGCCCCAAAAATCCTCCGAAAGGCCTTTCAGAGCCACGGGACAAAGGGGAACACTGCTGTTTTTTTGCCCATATGTCCCAGACCACCTTCAGAGCCACGGGACAAAAGGGAACATCCTTGTTAACCCCAAATGTCCCAGACCACCTTCAGAGCCGTGGGACATAAGGGAACACCCTTTTTCACCCCAAATGTCCCAGACCACTTTCAGAGCCACGGGACATAAGGGAACATTCTTTTTAACCCCAAATGTCCCAGACCACTTTCAGAGCCCCGGGACATAAGGGAACATCCTTTTTAAGCCCAAATGTCCCAGACCAGCTTCAGAGCCACGGGACATAAGGGAACACCGCTTTTTATGAACAAATGTACCAGACCACCTTCAAAGCCACGGGACACAAGGGTACACCGCTTTTTATGCCTTCATGTCCCAGACCACCTTCAGAGCCACGGGACATAAGGGAACAATGCTTTTTATGCCTTAATGTCCCAGACCACCTTCAGAGCCACGGGACATAATGGAACAATGCTTTTCATGCCCAAATACCACAAAATAAACCTTAAGAGAGTCACTGTTACTTTACCTTAAGAGAGTCACTGTTACTGTTACCAAAGTGCCTCAAATGTCCCAAGCATTTCTCATAAGCTTGTAAAGGTGAAAAAGGAGTAATTATGACTCTCTTATGGTGGACTAATGGAATAATGGAATAATGACTCTCTTATGAGAAAACCAGTGAGAAGGTGAAAAATTAGTAATAATGAGTTTTAAGATGGAGCGCTTCTGCCATCCTGTGGTGATAAAAGTGATTGCAGTTTGAGATGTGTTCCCAATTGTCCTAACCCAAATCCCCTACCCAAATTTCCCAAAAGCCCCCCAAATGTCCCAAACATTTCTCATAAGCTTTTACCTCTCCACCCTTGGAAATTAGATTTTTGATTTAAGGTTTTTTCATGAGGCAATATCCGATTGCCTCGATATCGGACTATGACGCATAGCGCCTAAGGTCGGACTAGCCTGCGTTGGTTTCGTTTTTGCCACAGGTTCCCTGACGGAGTTAGCCATAGGAAGGTTCCTGCGTCTCGCCGTTCGAACCGGTGTTCCCTGGACAAAAGACGCAACGTCCCTGCATATTTGGAAGAGACTAGTAGTTACTTTACCTTAAGAGAGTCACTGTTACTTTCCTTGGTTTTTATTCTTCTCAAATGTCAGTTATGTTCTCAAATGTCCCAAAAAGTTGGGGGTGGTGGCGAGGGCTCCATGACCCTCCCAAGCCAAAACAGTCAGCCCGACGACCATGCACCATTCTCGGGCACCCATATGTCCCAAGAGTGCCTCAAATGTCCCATGGTCCCAGGTTGTACCTTTCCCTTCCCTCGGTCCAGCAATAACGTACAAGGTTGAACATGGTCTCGTTGGAAAGGAAATTATTGAATTAAGGTAGCGGCATAAGAATTGTGACCGCTCTACCCTCCATTCCAGATTTATGAGTCCATAAAATGTGACCTCTGGCATTAAAGTATCTCTGCAAGGCAAGGTCGCACAAACTCAACATTAGGCTCGTTGGAAAGGCCATGGTCACTTTAGTGGGGGTACATAGTGGTTGCATCCCTGTGTGACCCTCATGGCCAAAGTAATGTATGAAAAACCTTAGAACCCTTCAGGCCAAAAAGTTTAAATCATTGTATCTCTTTGCTCAAAGCACGTAGCATCTTTAGGGTGGGTTCATTCGAAAGCCCATCCCTCAATTAAGGGGAGGGGTGGGGTTTCAGGTTCATCAATACTTTCATTCATCAGAAATTTAGGTTTTGTATTTATAGTTCTCAAATGTCATTTATGTTCCCAAACGTCCTAACCCAAATGTCACGAAAGTGCCTCAAATGTCAGTTATGTTCCCAATTGTCCTAACCCAACTGTCGAGTACCTTATTGCTTTAATAACACGGTTGCCAGCAACATTATACATATTAAGTACAACTAAATTATAAATAGTAAGCTGCCTTTCAGCACAAAAAAGTTTTAGCCTCCAAATAATAAATGATTGAATGGGGAGGAGGATCCAGTGTGGGTGATTCGTAGGGAATAAAGAATGACTTGTGTTCATAGAGAGTCAGGTTTATTCTGATACAAGGGGAGCTATTCAGTAACCTGGGACAAGAGTGCCTGTTGCGGGTATCGAACCGGTGGCTTTCAGGTGATATTGTATATCTTGCACTTAACGGGTTTTGAACCGTTGCTTCTCACGTTCGCAGTGCTGTACCCTACCCGCTATGCTACCGTGAGGGTACAGGTTCCAAGCATTTCTCACAACATTTTCGTCTCCTCCCTATTCCCTTGGAATTTTTTGCGACCAAGATTTTTGATTTAAGCTTTTTTCATGAGGCAATGTCCGATTGTCTCGAGATCGGACTATATCGCAAAGCGGGCAAGGCTTGTTCCCAAACGTCCTAACCCAAATGTCCCGAAAGTGCCTCAAATGTTAGTTATGTTCCCAATTGTCCTAACCCAACTGTTCCAATGGGGATCGAACCGGCAACCCTCCGGTTACCAGCCCTAAACCCTAACCAGTAGGCCACGGCTGCCCCACAGAAAGAACTCCCAACCCGGCCGGTTAAACCAGCAAAATATAAACCTTAAGAGAGTCACTGTTACTTTACCTTAAGAGAGTCACTGTTACTGTGGTTTTTATTCTTCTCAAATGTCAGTTATGTTCTCAATTGTCCCAAAAAGTTGGGGGTAGTGGCGCGAGCTCCATGGTAGACCCCCCCGAGCCAAAATAGTCAGTCCGACGAACATGCACTATTCTCCGAAACCCCAATGTCCCAAAAGTGCCTCAGATGTCAGTTATGTTCCCAATTGTCCCTACCCAAACGTCCCTTTTTAACCATATAAAAACCAGCAAAAAGCTGAAAAATTAGTAATTTTCTCATTTTTCCTTCTGGTCAGGGATCGAACCGGACACCCTCCGGTTACCAGCCCCAGCTGCCGACTACACGACCGGCTAATTTTTTTTGGACCTGAAAAGATTCTGAAAAGATTTGGCCAATCACGTTCACACCAGTTTGCAGAGTTGAGAACAATTGACCAATCACGGCAGAAATCCTGCAGAGCAACGTCAGGAGAAATGCTGGAGGGGCGACGTCACATTGTTTACGCTACGTGCAGGTAATTCAAAGAGTGAAGTTAAACTACGGGCAATCAACCGAGGCAGATTATCTTGACCTGGTGAGTATTAACACATTTGAACACACTGCTTTTAGATACTGAACCAATTTAACCTCTAATGTTTAGCTAGCTTTCAACCTTAAAAAACACTCTTGGTTATCCGACTGGAATTTCGCTACAAACACTCTGTTATCGGACTGGAATTTCGTTAGTTCTCATCAGCGTTTCCATTGCTAATGTTAATTGTTAGTGTTGTATGATATAACTTAAGTTATAATTCATTTCACCCGTTGTTTTATGTTGTCGTATCCATGTATTTAGCCATCTAGCTACTTTACAAACACTACCTTATGACTGGAAGTTCGCTATATTATGGGGGCTTATGAGGGCTATGAATGAGAATGAGAATGAGAATGTTTGGACTGTGAATCAGTATTTTCTTCACGATCGTTTAAATTCAGATGTATAAAATAATGTATTGGGAGGTAGTCATATGAATACAGGCTCTTTTACAAATGTTTAGGTTTCTACAATCACTGTTGTTTTATGTTGTCGTATCGATGTATTTAGCCATATAGCTAAGTTACAAACACTCCCTTATCTTACTGGAAGTAAGCTATATTAAGGAGGCTTTTAGCTACGAGTGCTATGAATGAATGAGAATGTTTGGACTGTGAATCAGTATTTTCTACACGATCGTTTCAATTCAGATGTATAAACAAATTTATTGGGAGGTAGTCATATGAATACAGTCTCTTTTACACATGTTTAGGTAGCTACTCTCACTGTTGATGTCATGGAATTTCACTCGTTCTCATCAGCAAATCCTTTGCTTATGTTATCTGTTAGTAATATGTAGTCTGGTTAATTCATGAGCTGTGTTTCAAACATGGACAAAGTATAGCCTATGTGGCTTTTGCCACCACTGTGTTTTTCATAGGGTTATTAATATAACAAGGTAGATGGTCTGCTCTTCATGTTCCTGCATTTATGTTATTGTCATGCATTAAAAACAATGTGCATGCATATGTCACCAAAGGCAACATCTTTAAAGTCACATGAGGAGATGGCAGACACAGAGTGGATTGTCATTGGCAGGAAGGTAACACACCTACCAAGTTTATTTGGAGTTGCTGTTGCCTCCTGCCTCTTTAGTTCATATCAAGGGAACTAATTGAATGTGTGTGTGTCTGTGTTTACAGGTGTCAAACCCCCGTATCGGGGTGGAGTCGTTGCTGCTGACAGTCTCTGTAAAGCATCAGCCCAGCAGAAGGCAGGGAGAGCCAGAGGCTGTCCGGGGAAGTGCTTCAGACTCTAGACAGAGAAGGCCTACAAGACATAGATGCAGGTATAACATGCACACACGCTCAGACACACGCACGCACATATACAGGCCAGGATGCACAGACACCCACAAGCGGGCACGCACAGACATATGCAGGTGGGCAGACACGCACGCACAAACAGATGCGCACAGGCACCGAGCACACGCAGATACACACCCACACCCAGGTGTACGCATTCAGGCAGGCTTGCAGGCCCGCCGCGCAGACACAGGCAGGCACGCCGCATAGGCACAGGCAGGAGAGCCACACAGACACAGGCAGGCAGACACGCACGCTGCGCAGTCACAGGCAGGCAGGCACATGCAGGCCAGGACGCACAGACACCCACCACCGGGCATGCACAGACAGATGCAGGTAGGCAGACACGCACGCACAAACTGACGCACAAAGGCACCGAACACACACAGATACACACCCAGGTGTACGCATGCAGGCAGGCTTGCAGGCACGCCGCGCAGGCATAGGCAGGCACGCCACGCAGGCACGCCGCGAAGGTAAAGGCAGGAGAGCCACGCAGACACAGGCAGGCACGCCGCGGAGGTAAAGGCAGGAGAGCCACGCAGACACAAGCAGGCACCCAAGCATGCCGCACAGTCACAGGAAGACAGGCACATGCAGGAACGACACACAGACGCACACAAACACAGAGGCAGGTACACACGCACACCTCAACTCTCTACACAAAGACAGAGATGCATTTAGAACACATGCACACACACACTCACACACTGCTCAACAACCTCCAGCTGCCAGGCAAAAGGGAGGTTCTTACTTCCACCACACTGGTCATTTGGTTTATCACTGGTTCTCCCAACTGAATGGCATGTGGGCTGCTCTAAGTGTTTGTTTGTTTGTATTGTGTCCCTTTGTAGTTGTAAATTCCTCGTGGGGGGAGAGCTGCGCATCATCGTAGTGCTATTGGGGAGCGTTCCTGGTGGACGGGTCAACCAGTGGCGGACCTAGTCATTTGGGGGCCTAAGGCGAAAACATAGCCAGGGGCCCTCTTCATCCGTCCTTTTAATGCAAAAAAAAAAGGGCCACCTCAAAGCAGGGGCGGACTGGGGGGAAAAAGTGGCCCGGGAGTTGTCTGTCAGAGCGGCCCACTTAATATACGGCGCGTTGCCTCCTCAATGTATGCAAAATAACCATACACTTAACATAATTTTGGATGATTACAAAGAAATAACATTATATATGTTTTTTAATAACATTTGGATCCACAAATTTGCCTGGATGGACACATGGAATAAAATGATACTGGCTATTGTAACACTCCAAGGAAGGTAGGGCCTATAGTTTGCTAGATGAATATGCTTAACTCTGGGCTAGTATCAGATGGTTAGGCCTATATGTATAACTACAGAGCCTTTAGGAATAAATGTCAGCAGAGAAAGAGTACACAATTTTTTTGATAATGATTAGGGCGACCTACATTAAGCAATATCATTTTTTTTGTAGGCTGATTAACTCATACAGCAATACCTTTTTGTATAGTAGATGGCAGCACACAATCAAAATATTTCCCCTCTACCTACATAGCTACAGTAGCTAGTTATATGGAAGAAAGTTGCATTCAGGAGCCTTCATAAGCAAACATGATTTGGCTCCGCATTAAATTATCCCACTTTTTCATTATCCACATGTCTCAAATGTTGTATGATGCAACATAGCTTTACAGGACACATAAATGTCCAGTAACAACGTAAAGAAGGGGGCAACATATAAGTCAAAACCAACTATATTTATTGACTGATCTCGAAAGTATTGGCTTACAAAAGCTAACTAAGTCTTCACAAAGAAAATAACTCAGTGTTAGGGCAAAAAGTGAACATTCACACTGTACAACCTATGAAAAGTGACAGCGGTAGCCTACAAATAAAGAAATACAGACCGCGTTAGCCACTTCACAGCGTGCTAGCCATGATTTTCCAATTCTTGGATGTAGGGTTCCACCCTTTATAGAAACCTGTTGAATCGATACATTTGGTGTAGGAAGTCCTAATTGTTTTGTTGTCAATTTATCTTAATTAGTACGCCGACAGAGAAAAAAATCTCCTTTTCCTGAAAGCAGTTCGTCGCCACAATCGCCCTTAAGGTCCGCCGCCACTGGTTTGAACTTTGTTGTAGAAATGAACAGAACAGAACATACGATGGGGTGTAAACATCAGTGGTAATGGTAGTGTTGCATGCTGGGTGTGTGATTATGTGTGTGTGTGTGTGTGTGTGTGTGTGTGTGTGTAGGGGTGTTAAAGGTGTCTACGAGCGAGACATGCAAGTATTAGGCTAGAGTGATTAACATTTAATAACAAATAAACATAGTAAGACTGACGGAGGAGATTAGAAAATAGTAAGACAATAGTAACCATGAGTGTGAATACAGGTCACTAGGAGTAGTATAAATAGCAGACAGTGAATCCCGTTGGTTATCATGACAGGTATATAATGTATTCGCTTAAGCAAGGAAAACTGTCGCAACCGACGATATCTGCGGGAGGGCCGGTTGGTTATGGACTTAGGCCGTCCCATCAGTGCCTGGGTGGGCAATTTATCGTGGGCTTTCTGCTGGGTGAGGGCCTAAGGCATTTGCCTAGTTCGCCTTAATGGTAGGTCCGCCACTGTGTGCGCGTGCACATTAGGGATTTGGGGGTTAACTGCAGCTGGAACCTGCCTCCTCCACTACGCGCATTCTTCTGGGTAGGACCCGGTTTCTGTTGAGGGCCCGGCGTCTGAGGACCCGGAGATGCTGCCTTACCAACTCCAATCACTCTAGCCTAATACTTGCATGTCTCGCTCGTAGACACCTTTAACACCCCTACACACACACACACACACACACACACACACATAATCACACACCCAGCATGCAACACTACCATTACCACTGATGTTTACACCCCATCGTATGTTCTGTTCTGTTCATTTCTACAACAAAGTTCAAACCAGTGGCGGCGGACCTTAAGGGCGATTGTGGCGACGAACTGCTTTCAGGAAAAGGAGATTTTTTTCTCTGTCGGCGTACTAATTAAGATAAATTGACAACAAAACAATTAGGACTTCCTACACCAAATGTATCGATTCAACAGGTTTCTATAAAGGGTGGAACCCTACATCCAAGAATTGGAACGAAAGAAAATCATGGCTAGCACGCTGTGAAGTGGCTAACGCGGTCTGTATTTCTTTATTTGTAGGCTACCGCTGTCACTTTTCATAGGTTGTACAGTGTGAATGTTCGCTTTTTGTCCTAACACTGAGTTATTTTCTTTGTGAAGACTTAGTTAGCTTTTGTAAGCCAATACTTTCGAGATCAGTCAATAAATATAGTTGGTTTTGACTTATATGTTGCCCCCTTCTTTACGTTGTTACTTGACATTTATGTGTCCTGTAAAGCTATGTTGCATCATACAACATTTGAGACATGTGGATAATGAAAAAGTGGGATAATTTAATGCGGAGCCAAATCATGTTTGCTTATGAAGGCTCCTGAATGCAACTTTCTTCCATATAACTAGCTACTGTAGCTATGTAGGTAGAGGGGAAATATTTTGATTGTGTGCTGCCATCTACTATACAAAAAGGTATTGCTGTATGAGTTAATCAGCCTACAAAAAAAATGATATTGCTTAATGTAGGTCGCCCTAATCATTATCAAAAAAATTGTGTACTCTTTCTCTGCTGACATTTATTCCTAAAGGCTCTGTAGTTATACATATAGGCCTAACCATCTGATACTAGCCCAGAGTTAAGCATATTCATCTAGCAAACTATAGGCCCTACCTTCCTTGGAGTGTTACAATAGCCAGTATCATTTTATTCCATGTGTCCATCCAGGCAAATTTGTGGATCCAAATGTTATTAAAAAACATATATAATGTTATTTCTTTGTAATCATCCAAAATTATGTTAAGTGTATGGGTATTTTGCATACATTGAGCGGGCAACGCGCCGTATATTAAGTGGGCCGCTCTGACAGACAACTCCCGGGCCACTTTTTCCCCCCAGTCCGCCCCTGCTTTGAGGTGGCCCTTTTTTTTTTGCATTAAAAGGACGGATGAAGAGGGCCCCTGGCTATGTTTTCGCCTTAGGCCCCCAAATGACTAGGTCCGCCACTGCCAGCCAGCACTGCTGTCTCAGTGAGTAATTATTCAATTACAGTCACTTTTCAAATACAGTTCAAGTATTTGTATTTCTACACACAAAGATTATTAAAGAGTATTCAATCAGTTATAAACGGCAACTGTTTGTGCTGAACTCCTGGTCTGGTTCAGAGTGTAAGTGTGTAACGGGGAGGGGGTCGGTCTGGGAGGTCAGGTTCATGGTGTGAAGTGGGGAGGGGGTCAGGTTCAAGGTTAAGGATGTGAAGTGGGGAGGGGGTCTGGGGTCTGCCTTTGTATGGAAGGTGTGAAAGGCTGCAGACAGGCTGACATTGTTACTGAACTCTGCCTCTGGTTCAAAGACTTTAGCACCACATTATGTAAATTTGATACATTCTTGTGAAGTCAATTTCTTGACATTCTTTTACAGGCTCCTGTTCCTCAGACAGATGCTCAAGCTTCTGTTCCAAGTCCAATAGCAGTGTGTGCCACTGTGTCTGTAAGTCATTAAGCATTTCATTTACTTAATGTAATACTACAGAGAGCATCAGGAGTGTCTTTCACCAGTATAGTATGTCTTATATAATATAAAAAAATAATAATTGTCTTACACATTGTTTACAAAGACTGCAGACTCTGGGACTGGGACAGCTCATCCTCTTCCTCGTTTGTGGTCAGAGGGCCTCCCACCTGAAGACCACAAATGGATTCTGAAGAGCCTATTTAAGGTGGGGCCCAAAGGAAAACTAGAACTGCAAGACAACCTGCAGCTCTGGTACAATCCACCACAGCCAGCCAATCTGTACCACCAGGCTCCTGTTCCAGACCGCTTTTTTGCTCACTCCCTTCTTGTCTGGATGCCCTACAAGTTGTGGAAATTCAAGTTGGTCTGTCCGAAACATGCCTGTGGGCATCATCAACTCACAGGATCAGGCCTGAGCAAGAGGGCACGGCGGGTCCTGGACTTGGACCGGATCTACCTGATGGTGACAGAGTCTCTAATATGCACCAAATGCAAATGTACCCATCTGTCCTCAAGGCTGTCCTTACGCAACTGGACTTGGCTCACAGAGGAGAATTCCGCATTATCCTCACCAAAAAGTGAGTAATGTTTCTTGTCTCTCTTGCCTTGTCAAATAGAAATATGTAAAGCATTCTCACTAATACATATCTGTTTATGACCCAGGTTTGCATGTGACATCCGAGTCATCCGGCTGCTGCGGGAGAGAGGCCAGGGTAAAGCCCAACACGGGTTTTAAAACAGCTGAGGGAGAGCCACACAGAGGAGTGGCTTCAATGTGTAGCGAGGTTCACTGCCGATTGTAAGGACTTCCTCCGGCGTCCAGGACTGTTGCCAGTCACATTCTCTAAGCCTCCGGAGCCTGCTGTGGTGCCGAGCTGTAAGTGGCTCCTGTCCGTTTACAGCCAGGAAATTTTAACAAGGCTGGAGGACATCCAGGCCCGATTGACATCGACCCACGGCACCATTCTAAAAATGGATTCAACAAAAAAGGTTAGGGGACCTTAATTTCTTTAAAATAGGCCACTGAAATGAACTACTACCTGTATTTCAGAATTTCGGAATTCTGCTCACAGTGGGCCAATACATTTTATGTGTTTCAGATCACCAAAAAGCTAGCCGGAACAGCCAAGGGCACAGGACTCTGGCTCACCTCTGTGGGAAATGAGTATGGTCAGATACTCATGAGTGTGATGACCATTCAGGAGGGAGCTGGCCTTGACCTCATGGCAGCAGGCCTGGTGAGGAGATACCAGCAGGCTGGTGTGGCTTCCCCAGTTGCATTATATGTGGACTGTGGCTGCTGTGTTGAGGCAGGGCAGGCCAAGCTGAAGGCCAGATTCAGCGGCTGGCCAGACCTTATTGTAAGGCTGGATATCTGGCACTACATGCGTCGAATTGCCCTGGGATGCACAACAAATGCTCATCAGTTGTTCCCTATTTTTATGTCACGCCTATCAGCGTGCATATTTGAGTGGGATGCAGCTGATTTAGCTCTGTTGCGCAAAGCAAAAACCCTGCAGCTTCAATCACATGGCTTGGTGTACAGTGACATCAACACGCATCTGACCAGGGACGAGCTGACTCTCCATTGCCGGCGGAGGACCCGTGGTGAGGAGACCACCACTCGGATGCTGGAGGAGCTGCTGCAGATGCTCATGGGTACCACTGGCAGGGACGCCCTTGGAGTTCCCTTGCTTGATCAGGAAAGGATGGAGCGCATCTGGAGTGTCCAGAGAAGGCATGTCAAGTGCATCCAGGACAGACCAGGTGTCGCTCTATACATCAAAACAAGGGAGCTTACAAAGGGAGGTTTACAGATTCCTGTGTACAGATGTGCCAGAGGCTCCACATCTCTAGTCATTCCATCTCCATCTAAACCGCTTCATACCAGGTTTGTGGCTGTCACATGTAGGCTCATGTGTATAATTTGTACAGTGCAAGAATATTTCATAATTTATTATTTAATGTTTTTTCCAGGAACAAGTGCCAACAGTCTGAACTTTCAGATTTATCTCCTGGAAGGACTGCATAGGTGGAACCAGGACCGTGCGGGTGCGGCTCTGGCTACTGGACCATCACCTTTGTGCAGCTACTCAGGTGAACTGCTTCACTGTGTGAACAGAGATTATGAATCGCTGTTCGGCAGTAAGCTGGTACCAGAGTTCAGTCCGCCCTCACGTTACACTGGTAAGCTTTTATTAATACATTGGTAATTGAAATCGGTTTTACAATATTTTATTAACTGTTCATTAAAGTTCCTCACCTGGTATTGATTAAACCCCTAAATCCACTTAACCTCTTTTGTTTCAGGAGAGCTCATAGGGATGCAGTACCTGTTCAGGCAGACTGGTCAGGCTCTACAGGACATGCACCCTGATTCCGAGGAGACGGCACATTTAATTGAGGAGCACGATGTGGTGGAAAACTTGGAGGATGACGAGGGCTTTGCTGACATTTCAGATGACCCCACAGTGCTGGACATCGAGGCCCTTCAGGATTCAGCCTCTCCGAATCCTGGTCCTCCAACGGGTACATCTGGTCTTGCCAGTCTGGCCCTCAGCATCTCCAGCATGCAAAGCACCACATCTCCTGTGGCTCCTGTGACATACACTGTGTGTTACACCACAGCTCCCAGTACACCCACCCTCACCCTGGCTCCCAGCACACCCACCCTCACCCTGGCTCCCAGCACACCCACCCTCACCCTGGCTCCCAGCACACCCACCCTCACCCTGGCTCCCAGCACATCCACCCTCACCCTGGCTCCCAGCACACCCACCCTCACCCTGGCTCCCAGCACATCCACCCTCACCCTGGCTCCCAGCACACCCACCCTCACCCTGGCTCCCAGCACACCCACCCTCACCCTGGCTCCCAGCACACCCACCCTCACCCTGGCTCCCGGTACACCCACCCTCACCCTGGCTCCCAGCACACCCACCCTCACTCTGGCTCCTGACACATCCACCCTCACTCTGGCTCCAGACACATCCACACCAGTTCCAGGCACATCTGGAATGGCCTCCAGTTCAGCCACTTTAGCCTCGAGTTCATCCTCTCAGGCTGATAGTGACTCAGAAGCTGAGGTAAGCATCAGTGTGATCATTTTAGAATACGTAAGCTTATAAATACGAGCCATACTCTTCACTATCATTGAGTACACGTTTGCACATGTTTTATTAAATCCACTGCTGCAATAAAGTGTCATTAAAGGTCAGTGCCATTTTTTTTGTCATTTGCATAGGCTGTTGATGACCAAGATGTGCCTGGATACCAGCATGTGGACAGGCTTGCTGAGTACCTGGTGGGGCTACGGGAGCAGACCTCTCTGTTTCTCAGCAACCACCAAGCCAGCAGATTAATTACACTGTGGGAGAGCCTGGATGACCGTGACAAGCAGCGGGTGTTTTATGCTTCACGACATCAGCCAAGAATTTTGAGTGGCAGGTTTAGAACACACAAAACGCCCTCAAATACGCCTGGTGTGGACAGCACCACCCGCTGCGTGTTAGGTGCGAGTAGGGCACCCGCCCAGTGGACTAGCTGCTGTCGGTTGGTGGAGTGCATTTTTAAAAGACTTTGCAGTCTGCACCCCTGCCCAAGAAGGAAAGGCAAGAGGGCCGATTCCCGGTGGTCCTTAATCCTTAGGGACTATAGCTGGATAAGGCAGCTTGTCCTTGGCAACGGATGGGTCATGGAGGAAACAGAAATGCAGCTGGTGGAGGTAAACCAGACCACCCTAATTCAGTGGCACAACCCCAGAGAGAAGCAGTTGCAGCTTTCTGTGCTGCTGCAGGGTACTGCTTTTCCCCCAGCCATCCCTGAGTCTGAGGAGCCTCTTCAGGAGGCAAGACTCCTCCCTGCTGTAAACATGCCGACCATGCCACTCACACAGCGGCACCAGTACCGGCTGCCGGAGAGTACGGCTGGTCAGGCAAAGCAAAGGCAGAGACCCCGGCTTCCGTGTCCAATCCTTCCAAAGGGGCCAGACCAGAGGCACTTGTTTACGACAGAACCAGCACCACCACCACCACCACCACCACCCTCACCAGGACCCTCACTTACACCTTCACCACAGATTTTAACACAAGCTGGACCACAATACCGTGTGGTCCAGCTGTATGCCCCTTACCCTTTGCCATTGGCCCCAGGCACCACCCCACAATCTAGTGCTCCACTCACAATTCC
Source organism: Sprattus sprattus (assembly GCF_963457725.1). Classification (NCBI taxonomy): domain Eukaryota; kingdom Metazoa; phylum Chordata; class Actinopteri; order Clupeiformes; family Clupeidae; genus Sprattus; species Sprattus sprattus. Next base: position 721,467 of record NC_137909.1, on the reverse strand, counting down.
GAAAAGGGCATATCAACGGACTGTGGGGGGAAATAGGTGCAAAAAGTGCGGCCAGTATCGCACTACTGCCACTGGACACAGCGCCTACCGCGGCAGAGTATTTTGCCCTTCCTCAGAGACAATGACAAGGAAAAAATGGATAGAGGAAGAAATGAAGAAAAGAAAATAATTGTGTGTTGAACCGAATCTGTATTGGATTGTAAATAGTTCAAAGTTTTACATTTATATTTATTACTCTTTGTTTTCTGTAAATAGTTGTGTGCGAATAAAGTTCGGTTTTACATCAATCTTTCAACATATTTCTTTGCATCTTTTTTTATGAACAAACAAAGCTGGTGTACACATGAACAAGTAGGTGTTTTTAATGACAATGTGTGTTAAAACAGCACACCAGTAACAATAAAAACAGTAATGATGATAATAGTGATGATGTTGAAAATAATACACAGGGATGATGATAACACTGCATGTTATTAACTAGTCAATACAAATGATAGACACTGAAAATTATGTAAAGAAATGGAAAGATCTGCATGCGATGATCCCTTGGCAGTGGACATTCTGGTTCTTCAGGTACAGGTATGTGGGAGAAGAAATAAATAATTATTACACATAAAGAACACAAATGTATTTGTATGAGACAATTGTTAACATTTAGATAGATATATAGTGGGGTTGTTGAGTTATGTGTTCTCATCAATCTTTTTTTATGTTGCTGATTTGTATCCTATTGTTTCAAAAATACTAATTTTATGTGTTATGGGAAATGCACTTATGGAGCTCTTAATTTGATATAAATATCCGCGGAGAGGATGTGAGAAAAACGGAACACATAATTCCCAAATCGTAGGTTCGTATCCCGTCTGCGGACAAAACCAGTTGTGGATCCAAATACTGTTTAAGCAGTTAGAAATGCATTTCTCAGATAGGTATGGATGCAGAAACACCCACATTTTCTTCCTTCTTTCTCCTCTCTTCTTTTTTCCTCTCTTTCTCCTCTCTTTTCTCCCTTTTTCCTTCTTCCCCCTTTTTTTTCTCCCCCCCCCTCTTAGATGGCCTTATGGCCCCCAGCTTGAGCGCTAAACCCTAACCAGTAGGCCACAGTTGCCTCTGAGAGAGGGTGGAGGAGAAATCTGTCATCTGTCCCTGCTACTACTGCAGCTCTCATATCACTAGGAATTCAGCCATTTACATCAGCACTCAGCTTGCATAGACACCTACAGACAACACACACACACACACATGCACACACACTCACACTCTCTCTCTTTCACACACACACACACACGCCCACACACTTACACACACTCTCTCACATACACTCACACTCTCTCTCTTTCTCTTCCTTTCTATATCTCTCTCTCTCTCTCACACAGACACACACACACAACTCCAAGGAAAGAATCTCCACTTCAGTTCACCCTATATACACCAAAGTTCCATTCTTTTACCCAACTTTAAAAATGTCTCCCTCCCCCCAGATGCAACAGTTGAAGCACCCTGCTGTTTGAGTCTCTCAAAGGTCCTGGTGTGACATCAAGGTCAGACCAATCAGATCATCCCTAGGTTCTTTGGAGGGTCATAAACAGTGGTGGTTCACTCTCCATTGGTCACCCCCAGACTGTTTCAAGCCCCCCACACATTCCTCTGTTGCCCGTTTCAAGAGTCCCCCTGAAGCAAAGCCTGAACCCGCCTCTCAGAATCTCTCCCCAGTATAAAAGCCTGACCTAGTCTGTCGCCATTTTGTTGGAGAAAGAGCTGGAGAGCAGAGGAGCAAGAATCGTAGATACAAATTTCAGAGACATTTTTCAAGATTGCCGTGAGTTTTCAAGACAGTGAGAGTTCTGTTATTACATTAATGTTTAGCTATTGAGTTGTAACTATTAGTTAGATAAATACCTGTTTTTATTTGTTGTATTGAGCATTCACTGTCGGACTGCTTATCAGAAACAGATATCTCAACAACCCCTATTTTATACCAACTATATTATGAGGACATTTACCGATGGTTTTGTAAATGTATTATTCCTAGCCTGAATTATTAGATAAGATTAGATTCAACTTTATTATCATTGTACAGAGTAATGTTGGAAGTTGTTCAGTTGTTGGAAATTCTTTGCAGCCAGGGGGGAGGTGGGAGGGGAGCTGTGTGTGTGTGTGTGTGTGTCTCAGAAGGAGGGGGTCGGGAGGGGGGCTATGTGTGTGTCTGTGTGTGTGTGTGTGTGTGTGTGTGTGTGTGTCTCAGGAGAGGGGTGGGGAGGGGGACTATGTGTGTGTGTGTGTGTGTGTGTGTGTGTGTGTCAGGAGGAGGGGGTGGGGAGGGGGGCTATCCCCCTAGAGCAGAGTTCAGTAGGGATGAAGCTGCGTTTTTTTAAGGCTATTGAATGTATTTTCTGATTTACAGAGAGAGGAGCAAAAAATGCATTTTTTTCAGTTATTATTCTCAAATGTCCCTTTTGTATTCTGAATGTCAGTTTTGTTCCCAATTGTACCAGTATTGAAAGTATTTTCTGATTCACAGAGAGAGGAGCAGCAAGGAGCTTGAGACAAAATTCGGAGAGATTTCTTACCACATTGCCGTGCGTGTCAAGACAGTAAGTGTTCTGTTATAACATGTATGTTTAGCTATTAGGTTGTAAATATTAGTTAGATGGTTAGTGGCTGGAGAAGCTGTGTGGCAGTCAGCCAGGGGGGAGGTGGGAGGGGAGCTGTGTGTGTGTGTGTGTGTGTGTCTTAGGAGGAGGGGGTGGGGAGGGGGGCTATCCCCCTAGAGCAGAGTTCAGTAGGGATCAAGCTGTTTGTGTGTGTGTGTGTGTGTGTGTGTGTGTCTTATTATTTAAGATTTTTACCCTAACCAGAATGTTTTTTTGTGTTTTTTAGACATGACTCGCCCAAAGTTAATGACACACTGCCCAGTGTGTGAGAAGTTGCTGGCAGCCCTTGCCAGCCATCTGAGGCGAGGACACGATGTGGCCAATGCAGAGGAGCGGGCCATACTCCTCAAAATGGGTACCGGGAGGATTCCCTTAAGAGGTGAACCCTGCCCCATCCCAGGTTGTCCCTACACAGGTCCTCGCCTAGACAAGCACCTGCTCTCCGGGCACGGAGAGATGAGTGCGGCACAGGTAGACGCCGCAACTCAACTCCTCAAGAAACAGACGGGCCTGAGACTCTTGGGAGAGCTCCGATCCAGAAACCCACAGCCACCGATGTCCACGACGTTGGACATCGACGTCGAGGATGAAACTGTGGGCGAAGAAGGAGAGGACCAGGAGGAAGAGAGCTGCGATTCCTGCCAAACCCTTCGGCAGGACAAAAAAGCTCTGCAGGACACACTCAAGAAGGTGACCAAGGAACTGCAGTCGGCAAGGCGGAGGATCCGGCTCCTAGAAAGACGGCGCCAAAGAGGACAGCCAGCCGGACCTTCGCCTGATGAGAACGAGGACAGCCAGCCGGACCAAGGACCAGGCACCACACCACAGGCACCAAGGACCACACAGGCACCTCCCACAGCCGGCGGACCCACTCCGGTACACGCTCCCACTTCGGCACCCGCTCCCACAGCCTGCGGACCCACTCCGGTACCCGCTCCCACTTCAGCACCCGCTCCCACAGCGCGCGGACCCACTCCGGGAACCGCTCCCACACCCGGCCCCCAGACAGTGGGAGCAGGGGACAGCAGCAGCAGTGAGGAGCCTCCACAGCTGCAGCCACCCAGAAAGAAAAGCTCAAAGAAGAAGAACGTTGAGCCCGCAGAGCTGCAGCCACCGAGGAAAACCGCTGCACGTGGTGACAGCAGCGGGGAAGAGCCCATTGAGGAGGAGGCAGGGTCCAGCTCCCCAGACGCTCCGGCAGCGCCCATTGAGGAGGAGGCAGGGTCCAGCTCCCCCGACGCTCTGGCAGCGCCCATTAAGGAGGAGGCAGGGTCCAGCTCCCCCGACGCTCTGGCAGTGCCCATTAAGGAGGAGGCAGGGTCCAGCTCCCCCGACGCTCTGGCAGCGCCCATTAAGGAGGAGGCAGGGTCCAGCTCCCCCGACGCTCTGGCAGTGCCCATTAAGGAGGAGGCAGGGTCCAGCTCCCCCGACGCTCTGGCAGTGCCCATTAAGGAGGAGGCAGGGTCCAGCTCCCCCGACGCTCTGGCAGCGCCCATTGAGGAGGAGGCAGGGTCCAGCTCAAATTCACCCCCAAATCCCTAATGTGCACGCGCACACACACACAGACACAGACACACACACACACACACACACACACAACGTTCGCCCTTGTTGTGGTTATATTTGAAATTGTTTGTGTTTGTTTGTGTGTTGTAATTGTTATTTTTTAATATATCTAAATAAAACAAAGTTTGAAAGTATTTGTTTGTGTTTGAATCTTGATTTTTCTGAGGGTCACACACACACACACACACACACTGAGCAGCGATGACTGCTCTGTGTCTTGTTTTAAGTCACAGAGAGCCCATATGGCTTACATAGGTACCAGAGTACACTGTTAAAAAATTGTGTTCATAGAGAGTCAGGTTTATACTGATACCGGGGGAGTTATTCAGTAACCTGGGACATGATTTCCTCTTGTGGGTATCAAACCGGTGACTTTCAGGTGATTTTGTAAATCTTGCACTTTGGGTTTGGAACCGGTGCTTCTCACTCTCGTAGTGCTGTGCCCTACCCGCTATGCTACCGTGAGGGTACAGGTTCTATGTCGCCGGTACATATACAAGTACATTATTGACAATACCGTACTGGCTTTTTTCATGAGGCAATGTCCGATTGTCTCGAGATCGGACTATGTCGCAAAGCGGGCAAGGCTTGTTCCCAAACGTCCTAACCCAAATGTCCCGAAAGTGCCTCAAATGTCAGTTATATTCCCAATTGTCCTAACCCAAATGTCCCTACCCAAATGTCCCAATGGTCGGGGATCGAACCGGCAACCCTCCGGTTACCAGCCCTAAACCCTAACCAGCAGGCCACGGCTGCCCCACAGAAAGAACTCCCAACCCGGCCGGTTAAACCAGCAAAATATAAACCTTAAGAGAGTCACTGTTACTTTACCTTAAGAGAGTCACTGTTACTGTGGTTTTTATTCTTCTCAAATGTCAGTTATGTTCTCAATTGTCCCAAAAAGTTGGGGGTAGTGGCGCGAGCTCCATGGTAGACCCCCCCGAGCCAAAATAGTCAGTCCGACGACCATGCACTATTCTCGGAAACCCAAATGTCCCAAAAGTGCCTCAGATGTCAGTTATGTTCCCAATTGTCCCTACCCAAACGTCCCTTTTTAACCATATAAAAACCAGCAAAAAGCTGAAAAATTAGTAATTTTCTCATTTTTCCTTCTGGTCAGGGATCGAACCGGACACCCTCCGGTTACCAGCCCCAGCTGCCGACTACACGACCGGCTAATTTTTTTTGGACCTGAAAAGATTCTGAAAAGATTTGGCCAATCACGTTCACACCAGTTTGCAGAGTTGAGAACAATTGACCAATCACGGCAGAAATCCTGCAGAGCAACGTCAGGAGAAATGCTGGAGGGGCGACGTCACATTGTTTACGCTACGTGCGGGTAATTCAAAGAGTGAAGTTAAACTACGGGCAATCAACCGAGGCAGATTATCTTGACCTGGTGAGTATTAACACATTTAACACACTGCTGTTAGATACTGAACCAATTTAACCTCTAATGTTTAGCTAGCTTTCAACCTTACAAACACTCTTGGTTATCCGACTGGAATTTCGCTACAAACACTCTGTTATCGGACTGGAATTTCGTTAGTTCTCATCAGCGTTTCCATTGCTAATGTTAATTGTTAGTGTTGTATGATATAACTTAAGTTATAATTCATTTCACTCGTTGTTTTATGTTGTCGTTTCCATGTATTTAGCCATCTAGCTACTTTACAAACACTACCTTATGACTGGAAGTTCGCTATATTATGGGGGCTTATGAAGGCTATGAATGAGAATGAGAATGTTTGGACTGTGAATCAGTATTTTCTTCACGATCGTTTAAATTCAGATGTATAAAATAATGTATTGGGAGGTAGTCATATGAATACAGGCTCTTTTACAAATGTTTAGGTTTCTACAATCACTGTTGTTTTATGTTGTCGTATCGATGTATTTTGCCATATAGCTAAGTTACAAACACTCCCTTATCTTACTGGAAGTAAGCTATATTAAGGAGGCTTTTAGCTACGAGTGCTATGAATGAATGAGAATGTTTGGACTGTGAATCAGTATTTTCTACACGATCGTTTAAATTCAGATGTATAAACAAATTTATTGGGAGGTAGTCATATGAATACAGTCTCTTTTACACATGTTTAGGTAGCTACTCTCACTGTTGATGTCATGGAATTTCACCCGTTCTCATCAGCAAATCCTTTGCTTATGTTATCTGTTAGTAATATGTAGTGTGGTTAATTCATGAGCTGTGTTTCAAACACGGACAAAGTATAGCCTATGTGGCTTTTGCCACCACTGTGTTTTTCATAGGGTTATTAATATAACAAGGTAGATGGTCTGCTCTTCATGTTCCTGCATTTATGTTATTGTCATGCATTAAAAACAATGTGCATGCATATGTCACCAAAGGCAACATCTTTAAAGTCACACGAGGAGATGGCAGACACAGAGTGGATTGTCATTGGCAGGAAGGTAACACACCTACCAAGTTTATTTGGAGTTGCTGTTGCCTCCTGCCTCTTTAGTTCATATCAAGGGAGCTAATTGAATGTGTGTGTGTCTGTGTTTACAGGTGTCAAACCCCCGTATCGGGGTGGAGTCGTTGCTGCTGACAGTCTCTGTAAAGCATCAGCCCAGCAGAAGGCAGGGAGAGCCAGAGGCTGTCCGGGGAAGTGCTTCAGACTCTAGACAGAGAAGGCCTACAAGACATAGATGCAGGTATAACATGCACACACGCTCAGACACACGCATGCACATATACAGGCCAGGATGCACAGACACACACAAGCGGGCACGCACAGACATATGCAGGTGGGCAGACACGCACGCACAAACAGATGCGCACAGGCACCGAGCACACGCAGATACACACCCACACCCAGGTGTACGCATTCAGGCAGGCTTGCAGGCCCGCCGCGCAGACACAGGCAGGCACGCCGCGTAGGCACAGGCAGGAGAGCCACACAGACACAGGCAGGCAGACACGCACGCTGCGCAGTCACAGGCAGGCAGGCACATGCAGGCCAGGACGCACAGACACCCACCACCGGGCATGCACAGACAGATGCAGGTAGGCAGACACGCACGCACAAACAGACGCACACAGGCACCGAACACACACAGATACACACCCAGGTGTACGCATGCAGGCAGGCTTGCAGGCACGCCGCGCAGGCACAGGCAGGCACGCCACGCAGGCACGCCGCGGAGGTAAAGGCAGGAGAGCCACGCAGACACAGGCAGGCACGCCGCGGAGGTAAAGGCAGGAGAGCCACGCAGACACAAGCAGGCACCCACGCATGCCGCACAGTCACAGGAAGACAGGCACATGCAGGAATGACACACAGACGCACACAAGCACAGAGGCAGGTACACACGCACACCTCAACTCTCTACACAAAGACAGAGATGCAGGTAGAACACATGCACACACACACACTCACACACTGCTCAACACTCTCCAGCTGCCAGGCAAAAGGGAGGTTCTTACTTCCACCACACTGGTCATTTGGTTTGTCACTGGTTCTCCCAACTGAATGGCATGTGGGCTGCTCTAAGTGTTTGTTTGTTTGTATTGTGTCCCTTTGTAGTTGGAAATTCCTCGTGGGGGGAGAGCTGCGCATCATCGTAGTGCTATTGGGGAGCGTTCCTGGTGGACGGGTCAGCGCAGATCGATCTCCATGCTTGAAAGTGACAAAGCGGGTCCCTGCCAAACTGGCCGGTAGCAACTTGCTGTGTGGATTGTATACTGGATTTGGCTAACTCCTCTTTGGTGTGGGACACTATTGCTGTGTTTTTTTTTCCGTGGATTTTATATGTGGGGAAAGGTTTTAGTATTGCAAACTGATAATACCTTTTGGGGGGAAGGCGGTATCATGCTTTTTTGTGGACATTGTGTGGATGCTTTTATGTTATACATGGTTGGCTATTAGTGGTGTTTATGCCTATCGCCTAGTGGGGTTCTATGTACGGTGGCTCTGTGCCTACAGTCTTGTATCCAGTCTCCTTGTGGCAAATACACATTTGTATAACCATTTCTGATTCTGAGTGTTGTCTGTGACCTGAGTGTTGCTGTACAAGGGGGTTTTTCAATGACAATGTGTGTTAAAACAGCACACAGATTACAATAATAACAGTTATGATAATAATAATAATGATGATGATGAAAAATAATATACAGGGAGGATGCCAAGGACAACATTAATAAAAGTAACATTGCATGTTATTAACTAGTCAATACAAATGATAGACACTGAATTATGGAAAGATCTGCATGCGATGATCCCTTGGCAGTGGACATTCTGGTTCTTCAGGTACAGGTATGTGGGAGAAGAAATACATAATTATTACACATAAAGAACACAAATGTATTTGTATGAGACAATTGTTTAAATTTAGATAGAAATATAGTGGGGTTGTTGAGTTATGTGTTCTCATTAATAGTTTTTATGTTGCTGATTTGTATCCTATTGTGTCAATTATACTAATTTTATGTGTTCTGTAAGTTATGGGAAATGCACTTATGGAGCTCTTAATTTGATATAAATATCCGCGGAGAGGATGTGAAAAAAACGGAACTCATAATTCCCAAATCGTAGGTTCGTATCCCGTCTGCAGACAAAACCAGTTGTGGGTCCAAATATTGTTAAAGCAGTTAGAAATGCATTTCTCAGATAGGTATGGATGCAGAAACACCCACATTTTCTTCCTCCTTCCTCCTCTCTTCTTTTCTCCTCTCTTTTTTCCTTTTTCCCTCTTCCTCCTCTTTTTTTTTAACCTTAACCAGTAGGCCACGGTTGACTCTGACAGAAAAGGAGGAGAAATCTGTCATCTCTTCCTGTGCTACCACTGCAGCTCTCATAGCACTAGGAATTCAGCCATTTACATCAGCACTCAGCTTGCATTTACACCTAAAGACAACACACACACACACACAGGCACACAGACACACACACAGGCACACAGACACACAGACAAACACAAAGGCACACAGACACACAGACAAGGCACCCTCAAATTCCTCAAATTCCTCTTTTGACTGTTTCAAGAGTCCCCCTGAAGCAAAGCCTGAACCCGCCTCTCAGAATCTCTCCCCAGTATATAAGCCTGACCTACTCTGTCGCCATTTTGTGGGAGAAAGAGCTGGAGAGTGGAGCAGCAAGATTCTTAAAGACAAATTTCAGAGACATTTCTTTCAAGATTGCCGTGAGTTTTCAAGACGGTGAGTGTTCTGTTATTACAAGTATGTTTAGCTATTGAGTTGTAACTATTAGTTTGATGGTTAGTGGCTGGAGAAGCTGTGTGGCAGTCAGCCAGGGGGGAGGTGGGAGGGGAGTAGTGTGTGTGTGTGTTTGTGTGTGTGTGTGTGTGTGTGTGTGTCATATTATCTAAGATTTTTACCCTAACCAGAATGTTTTTTGAGTTGTTTAGATATGATTCTGTGAGTGTGCTGCCAGTCCTGCAAAATCCTTCTAAAACAAAGAAAATCATCCTAGTTACATCCTCCACAGGCACCAGGATGTGACAGAATGTGTCCGAGAATAGGTCACCTTCAGCGGACTGGCCATGTGCAGCTACACCCCTAGTTACATCCTCCACAGGCACCAGGATGTGAACATAATGTGTCCGAGGACAGAGCACCATCAACGGACTCTTTACCAGCTTCGAGTCCCTTGTTTTCGACTTCCAGAGGCACCATAATGTCAAAAACATGTGTCCGCCAAAGATGCACCATCAACGGACTCTCTGCGAGCTTCGAGTCCCTTGTTTTCGACTTCCAGATGCACCATAATGTCAAAAACATGTGCCCGAGAAAGATGCACCATCAACGGACTCTCTATGAGCTTCTGGGGCCTTGTTACAATCCTCCAGGAGGCTTCTGAAAAGGAGCTCTCTAGTCCCGAGATGGTACCCGGTGGCAAAACCTCTTTTTGGCATCCTCCAGGCTTAAGGGGAATCCTCAGAGAGTGTCCGAAAAAAGGGCACTGTCGTCGGACTGACCGTTTTGGCTCGGGAGGGTAGGCCATGGAGCTCGCGCCAGCACCCCCAACTTTTTTTTACCCATGGTTAACCAGTAACTATGAGTCTCTTAAGGTTCCATAAGAGAGTCATACTATGACTCTTATGGAAAAGTAACTATGACTCTCTTAAGGTTTTCATTAGTCTCTTAAGGTTTTCACACACACCTCCCCAGACAGGCCTAAGAAGCCTGCTGTCTATTAAAGGTCCCCAAAGGTCAGAGAGACACCCAGACAGCTCCAAACACTGCCCAGTGTGTTGGTTCACTTACTGGGAGGCCCACAGACACACACACCTCCCCAGACAGGCCTAAGAAGCCTGCTGTCTATTAAAGGTCCCCAAAGGTCAGAGAGACACACAGAGAGCTCCCAGCACTGCCCAGTGTGTTGTGTTCACCTACTGGAAGGCCTACAGACACACACACCTCCCCAGAAAGGCCTAAGAAGCCTGCTGTCTATTAAAGGTCCCCAAAGGTCAGAGAGACACACAGAGAGCTCCAAACACTGCCCAGTGTGTTGGGTTCACTTACTGGGAGGCCTACAGACACACACACCTCCCCAGACAGGCCTAAGAAGCCTGCTGTCTATTAAAGGTCCCCAGAGGTCAGAGAGACACACAGAGAGCTCCAAACACTGCCCAGTGTGTTGGGTTCACTTACTGGGAGGCCTAAAGACACACACACCTCCCCAGACAGGCCTAATTAGCCTGCTGTCTATTAAAGGTCCCCAGAGGTCAGAGAGACACACAGAGAGCTCCAAACACTGCCCTGTGTACTGTATTAAGTCACAGCAAGCCCCAATGGCTCACACTTGTCTCCCTTTAGGCCCAAAAATTCTGCCTGCTATTAAAGCTCTCTGAGGGTCCCACAGACACACACAGAGCTCCCAGCACTGCCCAGCACTAACCCTAACCCCCAGTACTGCCCTCAGCCCCAGCCCACTGCCCCCAAACACAGTGAGCTTCTTGAGGCTCCCACAGACACACACAGAGCTCCCAGCACTGCTGGACGTCTAACTGAGGTCGCCATTGAATTCTAGATAGCTCGCTCCGTTTCTCGCTTGCCGCCACAGCCTTCAGACGATCAGTCATCAGCACAAGTTCGCCTCATGAAAACCGGAGATTCATACCGATCTGCCACGCCCCACTGTGTGGTGTGTTTGTTTAGTGTGTAGCGCAGTTGCACTACGGGGTGTTGAGCTGCTTATTATGTGTAGGTTTTTAAGGATGCAATGTGTCGAGCCTTATAGAGTCGAGCCTTCCTCTTGAGCCAGAGAGACCTATGTGACAAGGACCGAGTTGCTTCATGTGGGGTTCGATCCTACGATTTTCAGGTGGTTTCGTCGAAACTAACACCTTTAATGGGTGGTTTCACAGAGACTTGCCCTTCGCGGGGATCGAACCTGTGCTTCTCAGGTACCTCAGCCACTAATATGCCTCTCCCCACTCATCCGGGGAAAATTCTCGCTAGAGAAGGGTTCGGCGCAGTGACAGAGAGCTCCGTAGAGCCCTCGGCGTCCCAGGCCTGGAGGCTGACCGCGGTGGCGGGGAGGTGGGACCTGTGAGACAGGGTGCCTCCCCTGGCGGGTCACGGTTTCCAATTGGTCAGAAGGTTTAGGAGAGGAGAGGGAGGAGAGTGTGGTCAACAGTCCGCTTCAAACCGCTTGAAAATCGGACACTCAGAGGCTGAGTTACCTCTTTGTGGAACTTTTTTTATTTTTCGTTCTGAGCCTAAGTCCACTTTTTTAGGGTGCTCTCGATTTCGCGCCGTCATCCGGTGGCAAAACCTCTTTCTGTGATCCTCCAGGCCTTAGGGGGATTTCCAGAAGGTGTCCGAGAAAGGTGCATGGTCGTCGGACTGACCGTTTTCGGTCGGGAGGGTATGTTGTGGAGCCTCCGCCACCACCCCCAACTTTTTCGTACCCATGGTTAACCAAAACCCTACCCATGGTTAACCAAAATGGACTTAGAAAAAATCCACAGTTTTCAGACCTCCAGAGGGGTAGGACCCTGCTCAAAGGTGTCCGAGAATACTGCACCTTCAGCGGACATGCCATGAGCCTCTAGACCCCTCTATATCCTCCAGGAGGACCAGGATTTGAGGAACATGTGTCCGAGAACAGTGCACCTTCAGCTGACTGGCCATGTGCAGCTACACCCCTAGTTACATCCTCCACAGGCACCAGGATGTGACAGAATGTGTCCGAGAATAGGTCACCTTCAGCGGACTGGCCATGTGCAGCTACACCCCTAGTTACATCCTCCACAGACACCAGGATGTGAACATAATGTTTCCGAGGACAGAGCACCATCAACGGACTCTTTACCAGCTTCGAGTCCCTTGTTTTCGACTTCCAGAGGCACCATAATGTCAAAAACATGTGTCCGCCAAAGATGCACCATCAACGGACTCTCTGCGAGCTTCGAGTCCCTTGTTTTCGACTTCCAGATGCACCATAATGTCAAAAACATGTGCCCAAGAAAGATGCACCATCAACGGACTCTCTATGAGCTTCTGGGGCCTTGTTACAATCCTCCAGGAGGCTTCTGAAAAGGAGCTCTCTAGTCCCGAGATGGTACCCGGTGGCAAAACCTCTTTTTGGCATCCTCCAGGCTTAAGGGGAATCCTCAGAGAGTGTCCGAAAAAAGTGCACTGTCGTCGGACTGACCGTTTTGGCTCGGGAGGGTAGGCCATGGAGCTCGCGCCAGCACCCCCAACTTTTTTTTACCCATGGTTAACCAGTAACTATGAGTCTCTTAAGGTTCCATAAGAGAGTCATACTATGACTCTTATGGAAAAGTAACTATGACTCTCTTAAGGTTTTCATTAGTCTCTTAAGGTTTTCACACACACCTCCCCAGACAGTCCTAAGAAGCCTGCTGTCTATTAAAGGTCCCCAAAGGTCAGAGAGACACCCAGACAGCTCCAAACACTGCCCAGTGTGTTGGGTTCACTTACTGGGAGGCCTACAGACACACACACCTCCCCAGACAGGCCTAAGAAGCCTGCTGTCTATTAAAGGTCCCCAAAGGTCAGAGAGACACACAGAGAGCTCCCAGCACTGCCCAGTGTGTTGTGTTCACTTACTGGGAGGCCGACAGACACACACACCTCCCCAGACAGGCCTAAGAAGCCTGCTGTCTATTAAAGGTCCCCAAAGGTCAGAGAGACACACAGAGAGCTCCCAGCACTGCCCAGTGTGTTGTGTTCACTTACTGGAAGGCCGACAGACACACACACCTCCCCAGACAGGCCTAAGAAGCCTGCTGTCTATTAAAGGTCCCCAAAGGTCAGAGAGACACACAGAGAGCTCCCAGCACTGCCCAGTGTGTTGTGTTCACTTACTGGGAGGCCTACAGACACACACACCTCCCCAGACAGGCCTAAGAAGCCTGTTGTCTATTAAAGGTCCCCAGAGGTCAGAGAGACACACAGAGAGCTCCAAACACTGCCCAGTGTGTTGGGTTCACTTACTGGGAGGCCTACAGACACACACACCTCCCCAGACAGGCCTAATTAGCCTGCTGTCTATTAAAGGTCCCCAGAGGTCAGAGAGACACACAGAGAGCTCCAAACACTGCCCTGTGTACTGTATTAAGTCACAGCAAGCCCCAATGGCTCACACTTGTCTCCCTTTAGGCCCAAAAATTCTGCCTGCTATTAAAGCTCTCTGAGGGTCCCACAGACACACACAGAGCTCCCAGCACTGCCCAGCACTAACCCTAACCCCCAGTACTGCCCTCAGCCCCAGCCCACTGCCCCCAAACACAGTGAGCTTCATGAGGCTCCCACAGACACACACAGAGCTCCCAGCACTGCTGGACGTCTAACTGAGGTCGCCATTGAATTCTAGATAGCTTGCTCCGTTTCTCGCTTGCCGCCACAGCCTTCAGACGATCAGTCATCAGCACAAGTTCGCCTCATGAAAACCGGAGATTCATACCGATCTGCCACGCCCCACTGTGTGGTGTGTTTGTTTAGTGTGTAGCGCAGTTGCACTACGGGGTGTTGAGCTGCTTATTATGTGTAGGTTTTTAAGGATGCAATGTGTCGAGCCTTATAGAGTCGAGCCTTCCTCTTGAGCCAGAGAGACCTATGTGACAAGGACCGAGTTGCTTCATGTGGGGTTCGATCCTACGATTTTCAGGTGGTTTCGTCGAAACTAACACCTTTAATGGGTGGTTTCACCAAGACTTGCCCTTCGCGGGGTTCGAACCTGTGCTTCTCAGGTACCTCAGCCACTAATATGCCTCTCCCCACTCATCCGGGGCAAATTTTCGCTAGAGAAGGGTTCGGCGCGGTGACAGAGAGCTCCGTAGAGCCCTCGGCGTCCCAGGCCTGGAGGCTGACCGCGGTGGCGGGGAGGTGGGACCTGTGAGACAGGGTGCCTCCCCTGGCGGGTCACGGTTTCCAATCGGTCAGAAGGTTTAGGAGAGGAGAGGGAGGAGAGTGTGGTCAACAGTCCGCTTCAAACCGCTTGAAAATCGGACACTCAGAGGCTGAGCTACCTCTTCGTCGAACTTTTTTTATTTTTCGTTCTGAGCCTAAGTCCACTTTTTTAGGGTGCTCTCGATTTCGCGCCGTCACCCGGTGGTAAAACCTCTTTCTGTGATCCTCCAGGCCTTAAGGGGGTTTTCAGAAGGTGTCCGAGAAAGGTGCATGGTCGTCGGACTGACCGTTTTCGGTCGGGAGGGTATTTTGTGGAGCCTCCGCCACCACCCCCAACTTTTTCGTACCCATGGTTAACCAAAACCCTACCCATGGTTAACCAAAATGGACTTAGAAAAAATCCACAGTTTTCAGACCTCCAGAGGGGTAGGACCCTGCTCAAAGGTGTCCGAGAATACTGCACCTTCAGCGGACATGCCATGAGCCTCTAGACCCCTCTATATCCTCCAGGAGGACCAGGATTTGAGGAACATGTGTCCGAGAACAGCGTACCTTCAGCGGACTGGCCCTGAGCAGCTACACCCCTGGTTACATCCTCCAAAAGCACCAGGATGTGACAGAATGTGTCCGAGAATAGGTCACCTTCAGCGGACTGGCCATGTGCAGCTGCACCCCTAGTAACATCCTCCACAGGCACCAGGATGTGACAGAATGTGTCCGAGAATAGGTCACCTTCAGCGGACTGACCATGTGCAGCTACACCCCTAGTTACATCCTCCACAGGCACCAGGATGTGACAGAATGTGTCCAAGAATAGGTCACCTTCTGCGGACTGGCCATCAGCAGCTACACCCCTAGTTACATCCTCCACAGGCACCAGGATGTGAACATAATGTGTCCGAGGACAGAGCACCATCAACGGACTCTTTACCAGTTTCGAGTCCCTTGTTTTCGACTTCCAGAGGCACCATAATGTCAAAAACATGTGTCCGCCAAAGATGCACCATCAACGGACTCTCTGCGAGCTTCGAGTCCCTTGTTTTCGACTTCCAGATGCACCATAATGTCAAAAACATGTGCCCAAGAAAGATGCACCATCAACGGACTCTCTATGAGCTTCTGGGGCCTTGTTACAATCCTCTAGGAGGCTTCTGAAAAGGAGCTCTCTAGTCCCGAGATGGTACCCGGTGGCAAAACCTCTTTTTGGCATCCTCCAGGCTTAAGGGGAATCCTCAGAGAGTGTCCGAAAAAAGTGCACTGTCGTCGGACTGACCGTTTTGGCTCGGGAGGGTAGGCCATGGAGCTCGCGCCAGCACCCCCAACTTTTTTTTACCCATGGTTAACCAGTAACTATGAGTCTCTTAAGGTTCCATAAGAGAGTCATACTATGACTCTTATGGAAAAGTAACTATGACTCTGTCATAGGGTCGGGGCAAAAACGAATCTCAAGAACATTAAGGCTAAATAAATATCAGAGTTGATCCAAATGATTGAGGGAAGTTGGCTAGCAATAACCCCAATTATGGGATAAAGATTGGCTCTGAAAGAGGAAATAGCCTGGAAATTTACTGTGGGAGGAATCGGTGACTTGGTCGCACTGACAGGTGGGATTCTGTATCAGCACGGTGGCTCAGTGGGTAGGGCGCGGCACCACGAACCTGAAGAGCACAGGTTCGAAACCCGCAAAGGGTAAGATTTCAGAAGAACATCTGAGAATCGCACCCGGAGAAAAATAACACACAAATCGCAATCAAACTCTGTAAACAGAACATGGCAAACTCTGTAAACAGAATGTTGCAAACTCTGTAAACGGAGTTAGGCAAACTCTGTAAACAGAACGTGGCAAACTCTGTAACAGAACTCAGCAAACTCTGTGAAAAGAACCTGGCAAGTTCTTTAAACAGAAAATATAATATTTTGTTTTTATCTTTTTTTAAAGCCATTCGTCTCACACGTTTCACCCTAGAAAGGCGCCCGGTGTACGCCGGAGTATCCTTTCTGCCCCCGGTGATTTCGTAAAGCATCCCAGGTGCTGAGGTCCCACGGGGCCTCTACTTGGGAGGGTAGGGAATTTCGGTCGACCCCTCCCGCTGGCAGGCCGTTGCTGAGGATTGTGTAAATCAGTTGTAAAAGTCACACAGCAATCATATAATATAAAATTATATGTTTTTCGGTTTCCTAACCGTTGTCGGCAGTGGAAGTCGATTGTAAAAATCACAGGTACGGTGTTGCACCCCGCACAGTAACCGGAACCCCACGGGGTGGGCAGAGAAATCTGCCAGAACATCCAGCAGGAATGGCTGCGATGAAGAAGGGCAAGACCACAGGTCGCAAGGCTAAGTGGTCTGTAAAAGAACTAAAAACTTTGATGGAGATGGAGGAGGCTCTCGAGCAAGGCCAATACTCTGTATATTACATGAATGTGGAAATTGCAAGTCAGCTTCCAGGTAGGTCCTCCCACGAAGTGAAAGAGAAAAGACAGAGCATGAGACGGCAATCTCACAGGAGAAGCACTAAGCTCTTACTGCAGCCAACAGAGGCAAACCTGGAGAGGCAGGAAATCCCTGCTGAACTCAATCTGCTGATACAGCCACGAGGGTTACAAGCAGTAACTGGCCTCAACAGAAAATTAAGGTGGCAAGCTGGTGCTCTCATTGACATGTACACTCACGAACACGAAATCAGGCGGGCGCTCACACTGGCAATCAGGAAGGACCCGGGCGCAGCAGTGGCCATTGAGACCGCTACGGCGATGGTGATAAGGGAGGCGAGAAGAAAAGGTCCAGCGACCAAAAAGAACAGCAAAGCTGGCGAGCCGATGAAGCCCCGAAGCAAGCGAGAAATGAAGAGGGATGAGGTCCATAAACTCAGAAAACTAATGAGTACGGACCCGGCTAAGCTTGTTAGCTATGTCCTTGACGGGAGTGAAGCGACCGACTGCCCAGTCCCGCTGCCTCAATTACACGAAGTGTTTGAAAGGCGTTGGATGGGGTCAGAAGGTGCCTTCAAGGGCTTGGGAGGCTTTAAGGCCGCCAGCGGGGCGGACAACGAACACTTCTCCACCCTGTTCACCCCCGAAGAGGTGCTCACACACCTCAGAAAGACGGACAGGAAATCGGCACCAGGCACGGACGGCATCGGGCGGGATGACCTACTCCTCTGGGACCCGAAGGGTGTGAAGCTATCAAAACTCTTTGGCAGCTGGCTTGCGGCGGGGTTCATACCTCAGTGTGTAAAGCCCGCGAGAACTGTACTGATACCAAAGACCTCCGACCCTCTGCTGTTGAATGACCCGAATAACTGGCGCCCAATCACTATCGGCTCGATGCTGATGCGGCTGTTCTCACGACTGCTAAATGGGCGCCTTACGAAAGCCTGCACTATCCACGACAGGCAGCGAGGGTTCAGGGACTCTCCTGGCTGTAGTGAGAATCTTCACATCCTTCAAAGTCTGGTTAAAGCCAGCAGGAGGGAGAGAAAGTCACTAGCGGTGGTGCTCGTGGACGTGGCAAAGGCTTTCGATACGGTGACACACGAGCACTTGCTTGCAGTGCTCAGGCAGAGAGGTCTGGATGAACACATCATAAACACAATACAAAGCTCGTACGACGGGGGCGTAACTTGCATTGAAGCCGGGGGAGAACAATCTGAACCCATTGCAATGAAAGTCGGTGTGAAGCAGGGTGACCCACTGTCCCCATTGCTTTTCAATCTGGCTCTTGATCCACTGCTCCACACACTGGAAAGCCTCGGTAAGGGAGTAAAGATCGCAGACACAAAGCTGGTCTCACTTGCATTCGCAGATGACCTGGTGCTGGTCAGCGACACACTGAATGACTTCTGTGCCCTGACGGGGCTTAAGGTGCACGCAAGCAAGTGCTTCGGCTTCATGGTTACCCCCTTGAAACACAGCATGAAAATGAAAGTGAATGACTGTCCCCCCTGGCAGATCGAGGGGACACCAATAGAAATGGTTGAAAGTGGAAGGGCGGTAAGATATCTGGGAATTCAGGTCGGTCCAGTGAGGGGCCTCGAGAAACCCGACATTCTCAAAGAGTTACAAGTGGCGCTGGATAAGGTAGGGGCGACACCATTAACTGCCCCTCAAAAGATTTGGCTGCTTAAGACCTTCATAATCCCCAGGCATTTCTACCGGGCCGACCACTGCGACTACAGTATAGTTCGGCTGCGACTGCTGGACCGGCTACTACGTAGCACAGTAAAAACATGGCTGGGTCTAGCGCAGACCACATGTGATGGGTTGCTCTATGCTAGAGCGAGAGACGGAGGTCTGGGGCTACAAAAGTTGAGCGCCGTTATTCCTGCTATGCAGGCAAAGCGGTTGTGGAAACTTTTGCACTCTGATGATGAAGTCATCAGA
>NC_137909.1:650000-697500 GCF_963457725.1 Sprattus sprattus | reverse complement strand
TTGGGTTTTGGCTCAGCAGGTGATGTTTTATTGTCTGCTCAGAGAGGCTGAACCACTACCTGTGGACCCCAGACGCCACCGAAGTGGAAACTGGGTTTCTATGTGCTTGTCCTCTCGCTCTGAATCCTGGGCTTGTCTTCTCCTTGTGTGGTTATATTTGTTGACCCACTATAGTGGGGTTGTTTTTATCTTATCACAATAAGAATGTGTTTGTTTAGTGTGTAGCGCAGTTATGCTATGGGGTGTTGAGTTGTAATATTATGTGTAGCTTTAAGGGTTTAATTATCCACCTTGCTTGTCCGCACCAGGTCGCCCTGAGTGTGTGCCAAGCCGGCATCGAGAACCTCACTGCACAGCCCTGTGGCACCGGGGAACGGACGTCCAACCGAGATCGTTGTTGATATCTACAACATCTTTCTCCATTCCTCGCTTCTCGCCCCAGATTTTCGGGTGCGCAGTTAAGGTCTGACCCGTAACCTGAGACACACCCTCCACTCAGCGTTCCTGACTGGTGCCTCGTTCTTCAGGTTTGTGGAACGGACGTCTAACTGAGGTCGCCATTGAACTTTAGATACCTCGCTCCGTTTCTCGCTTGCCGCCACAGCCTTCAGACGATCAGTCATCAGCACAAGTTCGCCTCATGAAAACCGGAGATTCCTACCGATCTGCCACGTCCCACTGTGTGGTGTGTTTGTTTAGTGTGTAGCGCAGTTACACTACGGGGTGTTGAGCTGCTTATTATGTGTAGGTTTTTAAGGATGCAATGTGCATTGTGGTCCGGTGCTTCCGCCCTGTATAGCTTTTCCTCTTAAGCTTTTCACTTTAATATAAAGTATTCAATCCCTACTTTGTAGGATGTCACTCAAGATAGTTAAGGATCCTCTCAGAACACTCTTACAAAGTCTCGACGCTGCTCTTAGAAAGTCCCATTCTCTTGAGGATCTTGTTGTTGGGTTTATGCCAGAGGCCCCTCGCTCCCAGTGGAAATCCGTGTATTTCCACTTCCTCTACACCCATGACCTGTTTCACCAAGTTCTTGATGGGCTTGTAGTGCTTTACTTTCTCTCGGCCTGCGAGTTTTAGTGTGTTGATGTTCCTTTCAAACCGCACTGTCACATCCAGCACCATTGCCTTACCATCTTTGCAAAAGACCAAGTCTGGGCGTCTCACATTTGGTCTGCTTCCAAATTCTTTCTCCCTGTGGACAACCCAGCCCTGCTTCTTCGCAGCGACTGCCAGTCGATGGCATGCAAAATTGTGTCACTCCAGTCGTTTCGCCCTACTGCTGGGACATGCTCCGAGGAGGTGTGAGGCGGACTCAAGCCTCGCGTGTGAGCCTCGGCAACTCGCGTTCCACTTGCTTTGGCCCCTTGCCATAAATTCCCTGGTAGGGTAGACGTTCGCTTGTAGCTGTAGTGCTTGTGAGCAGAATTTGTGTTGCACTTTTGGGAGTTTGGAGAGCCAGGCATTAGACTCTGGAGAGTCTTTGAACCAGGCTATTCCAACTCCCTGCACCGATTTGCCTGCCCACCGGTCGAACTCTACATCTTGCCACTCGCATGGTCTCTTGTACCGGGATAGCTGAGGGGCCCCATCTGCTTCAGTAACGTTCGTTACTGGCACACCCTCTGGAGTTGGTTATTTCTCCAGTTGCCCGCCCTTTTTGAGCCAAGCTCTTCTCCAGTCCTCCAGCCCGTTCTGGTCCCAGGCTATCTTTCTGATGACTTCATCATCAGAGTGCAAAAGTTTCCACAACCGCTTTGCCTGCATAGCAGGAATAACGGCGCTCAACTTTTGTAGCCCCAGACCTCCGTCTCTCGCTCTAGCATAGAGCAACCCATCACATGTGGTCTGCGCTAGACCCAGCCATGTTTTTACTGTGCTACGTAGTAGCCGGTCCAGCAGTCGCAGCCGAACTATACTGTAGTCGCAGTGGTCGGCCCGGTAGAAATGCCTGGGGATTATGAAGGTCTTAAACAGCCAAATCTTTTGAGGGGCAGTTAATGGTGTCGCCCCTACCTTATCCAGCGCCACTTGTAACTCTTTGAGAATGTCGGGTTTCTCGAGGCCCCTCACTGGACCGACCTGAATTCCCAGATATCTTACCGCCCTTCCACTTTCAACCATTTCTATTGGTGTCCCCTCGATCTGCCAGGGGGGACAGTCATTCACTTTCATTTTCATGCTGTGTTTCAAGGGGGTAACCATGAAGCCGAAGCACTTGCTTGCGTGCACCTTAAGCCCCGTCAGGGCACAGAAGTCATTCAGTGTGTCGCTGACCAGCACCAGGTCATCTGCGAATGCAAGCGAGACCAGCTTTGTGTCTGCGATCTTTACTCCCTTACCGAGGCTTTCCAGTGTGTGGAGCAGTGGATCAAGAGCCAGATTGAAAAGCAATGGGGACAGTGGGTCACCCTGCTTCACACCGACTTTCATTGCAATGGGTTCAGATTGTTCTCCCCCGGCTTCAATGCAAGTTACGCCCCCGTCGTACGAGCTTTGTATTGTGTTTATGATGTGTTCATCCAGACCTCTCTGCCTGAGCACTGCAAGCAAGTGCTCGTGTGTCACCGTATCGAAAGCCTTTGCCACGTCCACGAGCACCACCGCTAGTGACTTTCTCTCCCTCCTGCTGGCTTTAACCAGACTTTGAAGGATGTGAAGATTCTCACTACAGCCAGGAGAGTCCCTGAACCCTCGCTGCCTGTCGTGGATAGTGCAGGCTTTCGTAAGGCGCCCATTTAGCAGTCGTGAGAACAGCCGCATCAGCATCGAGCCGATAGTGATTGGGCGCCAGTTATTCGGGTCATTCAACAGCAGAGGGTCGGAGGTCTTTGGTATCAGTACAGTTCTCGCGGGCTTTACACACTGAGGTATGAACCCCGCCGCAAGCCAGCTGCCAAAGAGTTTTGATAGCTTCACACCCTTCGGGTCCCAGAGGAGTAGGTCATCCCGCCCGATGCCGTCCGTGCCTGGTGCCGATTTCCTGTCCGTCTTTCTGAGGTGTGTGAGCACCTCTTCGGGGGTGAACAGGGTGGAGAAGTGTTCGTTGTCCGCCCCGCTGGCGGCCTTAAAGCCTCCCAAGCCCTTGAAGGCACCTTCTGACCCCATCCAACGCCTTTCAAACACTTCGTGTAATTGAGGCAGCGGGACTGGGCAGTCGGTCGCTTCACTCCCGTCAAGGACATAGCTAACAAGCTTAGCCGGGTCCGTACTCATTCGTTTTCTGAGTTAATGGACCTCATCCCTCTTCATTTCTCGCTTGCTTCGGGGCTTCATCGGCTCGCCAGCTTTGCTGTTCTTTTTGGTCGCTGGACCTTTTCTTCTCGCCTCCCTTATCACCATCGCCGTAGCGGTCTCAATGGCCACTGCTGCGCCCGGGTCCTTCCTGCTTGCCAGTGTGAGCGCCCGCCTGATTTCGTGTTCGTGAGTGTACATGTCAATGAGAGCACCAGCTTGCCACCTTAATTAGTTACTGTGCGGGGTGCAACACCGTACCTGTGATTTTTACAATCGACTTCCACTGCCGACAACGGTTAGGAAACCGAAAAACATATAATTTTATATTATATGATTGCTGTGTGACTTTTACAACTGATTTACACAATCCTCAGCAACGGCCTGCCAGCGGGAGGGGTCGACCGAAATTCCCTACCCTCCCAAGTAGAGGCCCCGTGGGACCTCAGCACCTGGGATGCTTTACGAAATCACCGGGGGCAGAAAGGATACTCCGGCGTACACCGGGCGCCTTTCTAGGGTGAAACGTGTGAGACGAATGGCTTTAAAAAAAGATAAAAACAAAATATTATATTTTCTGTTCAAAGAACTTGCCAGGTTCTTTTCACAGAGTTTGCTGAGTTCTGTTACAGAGTTTGCCACATTCTGTTTACAGAGTTTGCCTCACTCCGTTTACAGAGTTTGCCGGGTTGTGTATACAGAGTTTGCCAAGTTCTGTCTTCAAAGTATGCCATGTTCTGCTTACAGAGTTTGCCACGTTCTGTTTACAGAGTTTGATTGCGATTTATGTTTTAATTTTCTCTGGGGATTCATATGCAACTGAGGAAATAGTTGCTTCAGGTGGGATTTGAACCTGCGATTCTCAGATGTTCTTCTGAAATCTTACCCTTTACCTTCAGGTTCGTGGTGCCGCGCCCTACCCACTGAGCCACCGTGCTGATACAGAATCCCACCTGTCAGTGCGACCAAGTCACCGATTCCTCCCACAGTAAATTTCCAGGCTATTTCCTCTTTCAGAGCCAATCTTTATCCCATAATTGGGGTTATTGCTAGCCAACTTCCCTCAATCATTTGGATCAACTCTGATATTTATTTAGCCTTAATGTTCTTGAGATTCGTTTTTGCCCCGACCCTATGACAGAGTCATAGTTACTTTTCCATAAGAGTCATAGTATGACTCTCTTATGGAACCTTAAGAGACTCATAGTTACTGGTTAACCATGGGTAAAAAAAAGTTGGGGGTGCTGGCGCGAGCTCCATGGCCTACCCTCCCGAGCCAAAACGGTCAGTCCGACGACAGTGCACTTTTTTCGGACACTCTCTGAGGATTCCCCTTAAGCCTGGAGGATGCCAAAAAGAGGTTTTGCCACCGGGTACCATCTCGGGACTAGAGAGCTCCTTTTCAGAAGCCTCCTGGAGGATTGTAACAAGGCCCCAGAAGCTCATAGAGAGTCCGTTGATGGTGCATCTTTCTCGGGCACATGTTTTTGACATTATGGTGCATCTGGAAGGCGAAAACAAGGGACTCGAAGCTCGCAGAGAGTCCGTTGATGGTGCATCTTTGGCGGACACATGTTTTTGACATTATGGTGCCTCTGGAAGTCGAAAACAAGGGACTCGAAGATGGTAAAGAGTCCGTTGATGGTGCTCTGTCCTCGGACACATTATGTTCACATCCTGGTGCCTGTGGAGGATGTAACTAGGGGTGTAGCTGCACTTGGCCAGTCCGCTGAAGGTGACCTATTCTCGGACACATTCTGTCACATCCTGGTGCCTGTGGAGGATGTAACTAGGGGTGTAGCTGCACATGGTCAGTCCGCTGAAGGTGACCTATTCTCGGACACATTCTGTCACATCCTGGTGCCTGTGGAGGATGTTACTAGGGGTGCAGCTGCACATGGCCAGTCCGCTGAAGGTGACCTATTCTCGGACACATTCTGTCACATCCTGGTGCTTTTGGAGGATGTAACCAGGTGTGTAGCTGCTCAGGGCCAGTCCGCTGAAGGTACACTGTTCTCGGACACATGTTCCTCAAATCCTGGTCCTCCTGGAGGATATAGAGGGGTCTAGAGGCTCATGGCATGTCCGCTGAAGGTGCAGTATTCTCGGACACCTTTGAGCAGGGTCCTACCCCTCAGGAGGTCTGAAAACTGTGGATTTTTTCTAAGTCCATTTTGGTTAACCATGGGTAGGGTTTTGGTTAACCATGGGTACGAAAAAGTTGGGGGTGGTGGCGGAGGCTCCACAAAATACCCTCCCGACCGAAAACGGTCAGTCCGACGACCATGCACCTTTCTCGGACACCTTCTGAAAATCCCCCTAAGGCCTGGAGGATCACAGAAAGAGGTTTTACCACCGGGTGACGGCGCGAAATCGAGAGCACCCTAAAAAAGTGGACTTAGGCTCAGAACGAAAAATAAAAAAAGTTCGACGAAGAGGTAGCTCAGCCTCTGAGTGTCCGATTTTCAAGCGGTTTGAAGCGGACTGTTGACCACACTCTCCTCCCTCTCCTCTCCTAAACCTTCTGACCGATTGGAAACCGTGACCCGCCAGGGGAGGCACCCTGTCTCACAGGTCCCACCTCCCCGCCACCGCGGTCAGCCTCCAGGCCTGGGACGCCGAGGGCTCTACGGAGCTCTCTATCACCGCGCCGAACCCTTCTCTAGCGAAAATTTGCCCCGGATGAGTGGGGAGAGGCATATTAGTGGCTGAGGTACCTGAGAAGCACAGGTTCGAACCCCGCGAAGGGCAAGTCTTGGTGAAACCACCCATTAAAGGTGTTAGTTTCGACGAAACCACCTGAAAATCGTAGGATCGAACCCCACATGAAGCAACTCGGTCCTTGTCACATAGGTCTCTCTGGCTCAAGAGGAAGGCTCGACTCTATAAGGCTCGACACATTGCATCCTTAAAAACCTACACATAATAAGCAGCTCAACACCCCGTAGTGCAACTGCGCTACACACTAAACAAACACACCACACAGTGGGGCGTGGCAGATCGGTATGAATCTCCGGTTTTCATGAGGCGAACTTGTGCTGATGACTGATCGTCTGAAGGCTGTGGCGGCAAGCGAGAAACGGAGCAAGCTATCTAGAATTCAATGGCGACCTCAGTTAGACGTCCAGCAGTGCTGGGAGCTCTGTGTGTGTCTGTGGGAGCCTCATGAAGCTCACTGTGTTTGGGGGCAGTGGGCTGGGGCTGAGGGCAGTACTGGGGGTTAGGGTTAGTGCTGGGCAGTGCTGGGAGCTCTGTGTGTGTCTGTGGGACCCTCAGAGAGCTTTAATAGCAGGCAGAATTTTTGGGCCTAAAGGGAGACAAGTGTGAGCCATTGGGGCTTGCTGTGACTTAATACAGTACACAGGGCAGTGTTTGGAGCTCTCTGTGTGTCTCTCTGACCTCTGGGGACCTTTAATAGACAGCAGGCTAATTAGGCCTGTCTGGGGAGGTGTGTGTGTCTGTAGGCCTCCCAGTAAGTGAACACAACACACTGGGCAGTGCTGGGAGCTCTCTGTGTGTCTCTCTGACCTTTGGGGACCTTTAATAGACAGCAGGCTTCTTAGGCCTGTCTGGGGAGGTGTGTGTGTCTGTCGGCCTCCCAGTAAGTGAACACAACACACTGGGCAGTGCTGGGAGCTCTCTCTGTGTCTCTCTGACCTTTGGGGACCTTTAATAGACAGCAGGCTTCTTAGGCCTGTCTGGGGAGGTGTGTGTGTCTGTCGGCCTCCCAGTAAGTGAACACAACACACTGGGCAGTGCTGGGAGCTCTCTGTGTGTCTCTCTGACCTTTGGGGACCTTTAATAGACAGCAGGCCTTTAATAGACAGCAGGCTTCTTAGGCCTGTCTGGGGAGGTGTTTGTGTCTGTAGGCCTCCCAGTAAGTGAACCCAACACACTGGGCAGTGTTTGGAGCTGTCTGGGTGTCTCTCTGACCTCTGGGGACCTTTAATAGACAGCAGGCTAATTAGGCCTGTCTGGGGAGGTGTGTGTGTCTGTAGGCCTCCCAGTAAGTGAACACAACACACTGGGCAGTGCTGGGAGCTCTCTGTGTGTCTCTCTGACCTTTGGGGACCTTTAATAGACAGCAGGCTTCTTAGGCCTGTCTGGGGAGGTGTGTGTGTCTGTCGGCCTCCCAGTAAGTGAACACAACACACTGGGCAGTGCTGGGAGCTCTCTGTGTGTCTCTCTGACCTTTGGGGACCTTTAATAGACAGCAGGCTTCTTAGGCCTGTCTGGGGAGGTGTGTGTGTCTGTCGGCCTCCCAGTAAGTGAACACAACACACTGGGCAGTGCTGGGAGCTCTCTGTGTGTCTCTCTGACCTTTGGGGACCTTTAATAGACAGCAGGCCTTTAATAGACAGCAGGCTTCTTAGGCCTGTCTGGGGAGGTGTTTGTGTCTGTAGGCCTCCCAGTAAGTGAACCCAACACACTGGGCAGTGTTTGGAGCTGTCTGGGTGTCTCTCTGACCTTTGGGGACCTTTAATAGACAGCAGGCTTCTTAGGCCTGTCTGGGGAGGTGTGTGTGAAAACCTTAAGAGACTAATGAAAACCTTAAGAGAGTCATAGTTACTTTTCCATAAGAGTCATAGTATGACTCTCTTATGGAACCTTAAGAGACTCATAGTTACTGGTTAACCATGGGTAAAAAAAAGTTGGGGGTGCTGGCGCGAGCTCCATGGCCTACCCTCCCGAGCCAAAACGGTCAGTCCGACGACAGTGCACTTTTTTCGGACACTCTCTGAGGATTCCCCTTAAGCCTGGAGGATGCCAAAAAGAGGTTTTGCCACCGGGTACCATCTCGGTACTAGAGAGCTCCTTTTCAGAAGCCTCCTGGAGGATTGTAACAAGGCCCCAGAAGCTCATAGAGAGTCCGTTGATGGTGCATCTTTCTCGGGCACATGTTTTTGACATTATGGTGCATCTGGAAGTCGAAAACAAGGGACTCGAAGCTCGCAGAGAGTCCGTTGATGGTGCATCTTTGGCGGACACATGTTTTTGACATTATGGTGCCTCTGGAAGTCGAAAACAAGGGACTCGAAGCTGGTAAAGAGTCCGTTGATGGTGCTCTGTCCTCGGAAACATTATGTTCACATCCTGGTGCCTGTGGAGGATGTAACTAGGGGTGTAGCTGCACATGGCCAGTCCGCTGAAGGTGACCTATTCTCGGACACATTCTGTCACATCCTGGTGCCTGTGGAGGATGTAACCAGGGGTTTAGCTGCTCAGGGCCAGTCCGCTGAAGGTGCACTGTTCTCGGACACATGTTCCTCAAATCCTGGTCCTCCTGGAGGATATAGAGGGGTCTAGAGGCTCATGGCATGTCCGCTGAAGGTGCAGTATTCTCGGACACCTTTGAGCAGGGTCCTACCCCTCTGGAGGTCTGAAAACTGTGGATTTTTTCTAAGTCCATTTTGTTTAACCATGGGTAGGGTTTTGGTTAACCATGGGTACGAAAAAGTTGGGGGTGGTGGCGGAGGCTCCACAAAATACCCTCCCGACCGAAAACGGTCAGTCCGACGACCATGCACCTTTCTCGGACACCTTCTGGAAATCCCCCTAAGGCCTGGAGGATCACAGAAAGAGGTTTTGCCACCGGGTGACGGCGCGAAATCGAGAGCACCCTAAAAAAGTGGACTTAGGCTCAGAACGAAATATAAAAAAAGTTCCACAAAGAGGTAACTCAGCCTCTGAGTGTCCGATTTTCAAGCGGTTTGAAGCGGACTGTTGACCACACTCTCATCCCTCTCCTCTCCTAAACCTTCTGACCGATTGGAAACTTTGACCCGCCAGGGGAGGCACCCTGTCTCAGAGGTCCCACCTCCCCGCCACCGCGGTCAGCCTCCAGGCCTGGGACGCCGAGGGCTCTACGGAGCTCTCTGTCACTGCGCCGAACCCTTCTCTAGCGAGAATTTGCCCCGGATGAGTGGGGAGAGGCATATTAGTGGCTGAGGTACCTGAGAAGCACAGGTTCGAACCCCGCGAAGGGCAAGTCTCTGTGAAACCACCCATTAAAGGTGTTAGTTTCGACGAAACCACCTGAAAATCGTAGGATCGAACCCCACATGAAGCAACTCGGTCCTTGTCACATAGGTCTCTCTGGCTCAAGAGGAAGGCTCGACTCTATAAGGCTCGACACATTGCATCCTTAAAAACCTACACATAATAAGCAGCTCAACACCCCGTAGTGCAACTGCGCTACACACTAAACAAACACACCACACAGTGGGGCGTGGCAGATCGGTATGAATCTCCGGTTTTCATGAGGCGAACTTGTGCTGATGACTGATCGTCTGAAGGCTGTGGCGGCAAGCGAGAAACGGAGCGAGCTATCTAGAATTCAATGGCGACCTCAGTTAGACGTCCAGCAGTGCTGGGAGCTCTGTGTGTGTCTGTGGGAGCCTCAAGAAGCTCACTGTGTTTGGGGGCAGTGGGCTGGGGCTGAGGGCAGTACTGGGGGTTAGGGTTAGTGCTGGGCAGTGCTGGGAGCTCTGTGTGTGTCTGTGGGACCCTCAGAGAGCTTTAATAGCAGGCAGAATTTTTGGGCCTAAAGGGAGACAAGTGTGAGCCATTGGGGCTTGCTGGGACTTAATACAGTACACAGGGCAGTGTTTGGAGCTCTCTGTGTGTCTCTCTGACCTCTGGGGACCTTTAAAAGACAGCAGGCTAATTAGGCCTGTCTGGGGAGGTGTGTGTGTCTGTAGGCCTCCCAGTAAGTGAACCCAACACACTGGGCAGTGTTTGGAGCTCTCTGTGTGTCTCTCTGACCTCTGGGAACCTTTAATAGACAGCAGGCTTCTTAGGCCTGTCTGGGGAGGTGTGTGTGTCTGTAGGCCTCCCAGTAAGTGAACCCAACACACTGGGCAGTGTTTGGAGCTCTCTGTGTGTCTCTCTGACCTTTGGGGACCTGTAATAGACAGCAGGCTTCTTAGGCCTGTCTGGTAAGGTGTGTGTGTCTGTAGGCCTTCCAGTAAGTGAACACAACACACTGGGCAGTGCTGGGAGCTCTCTGTGTGTCTCTCTGACCTTTGGGGACCTTCAGGCTTCTTAGGCCTGTCTGGGGAGGTGTGTGTGTCTGTGGGCCTCCCAGTAAGTGAACCAACACACTGGGCAGTGTTTGGAGCTGTCTGGGTGTCTCTCTGACCTTTGGGGTACTTTAATAGACAGCAGGCTTCTTAGGCCTGTCTGGGGAGGTGTGTGTGAAAACCTTAAGAGACTAATGAAAACCTTAAGAGAGTCATAGTTACTTTTCCATAAGAGTCATAGTATGACTCTCTTATGGAACCTTAAGAGACTCATAGTTACTGGTTAACCATGGGTAAAAAAAAGTTGGGGGTGCTGGCGCGAGCTCCATGGCCTACCCTCCCGAGCCAAAATGGTCAGTCCGACGACAGTGCACTTTTTTCGGACACTCTCTGAGGATTCCCCTTAAGCCTGGAGGATGCCAAAAAGAGGTTTTGCCACCGGGTACCATCTCGGGACTAGAGAGCTCCTTTTCAGAAGCCTCCTGGAGGATTGTAACAAGGCCCCAGAAGCTCATAGAGAGTCCGTTGATGGTGCATCTTTCTCGGGCACATGTTTTTGACATTATGGTGCATCTGGAAGTCGAAAACAAGGGACTCGAAGCTCGCAGAGAGTCCGTTGATGGTGCATCTTTGGCGGACACATGTTTTTGACATTATGGTGCATCTGGAAGTCGAAAACAAGGGACTCGAAGCTGGTAAAGAGTCCGTTGATGGTGCTCTGTCCTCGGACACATTATGTTCACATCCTGGTGCCTGTGGAGGATGTAACTAGGGGTGTAGCTGCACATGGCCAGTCCGCTGAAGGTGACCTATTCTCGGACACATTCTGTCACATCCTGGTGCCTGTGGAGGATGTAACTAGGATGATTTTCTTTGTTTTAGAAGGATTTTGCAGGACTCGCAGCACACTCGCAGAATCATATCTAAACAACTCAAAAAACATTCTGGTTAGGGTAAAAATCTTAGATAATATGACACACACACACACACACACACACACAAACACACACACACACAGCTCCCCTCCCACCTCCCCCCTGGCTGACTGCCACACAGCTTCTCCAGCCACTAACCATCAAACTAATAGTTACAACTCAATAGCTAAACATACTTGTAATAACAGAACACTCACCGTCTTGAAAACTCACGGCAATCTTGAAAGAAATGTCTCTGAAATTTGTCTTTAAGAATCTTGCTGCTCCACTCTCCAGCTCTTTCTCCCACAAAATGGCGACAGAGTAGGTCAGGCTTATATACTGGGGAGAGATTCTGAGAGGCGGGTTCAGGCTTTGCTTCAGGGGGACTCTTGAAACAGTCAAAAGAGGAATTTGAGGAATTTGAGGGTGCCTTGTCTGTGTGTCTGTGTGCCTTTGTGTGTGTCTGTGTGTCTCTGTGCCTGTGTGTGTGTCTGTGTGCCTGTGTGTGTGTGTGTGTTGTCTTTAGGTGTAAATGCAAGCTGAGTGCTGATGTAAATGGCTGAATTCCTAGTGCTATGAGAGCTGCAGTGGTAGCACAGGAAGAGATGACAGATTTCTCCTCCTTTTCTGTCAGAGTCAACCGTGGCCTACTGGTTAAGGTTAAAAAAAAAGAGGGGGAAGAGGGAAAAAGGAAAAAAGAGAGGAGAAAAGAAGAGAGGAGGAAGGAGGAAGAAAATGTGGGTGTTTCTGCATCCATACCTATCTGAGAAATGCATTTCTAACTGCTTTAACAATATTTGGACCCACAACTGGTTTTGTCTGCAGACGGGATACGAACCTACGATTTGGGAATTATGAGTTCCGTTTTTTTCACATCCTCTCCGCGGATATTTATATCAAATTAAGAGCTCCATAAGTGCATTTCCCATAACTTACAGAACACATAAAATTAGTATAATTGACACAATAGGATACAAATCAGCAACATAAAAACTATTAATGAGAACACATAACTCAACAACCCCACTATATTTCTATCTAAATTTAAACAATTGTCTCATACAAATACATTTGTGTTCTTTATGTGTAATAATTATTTATTTCTTCTCCCACATACCTGTACCTGAAGAACCAGAATGTCCACTGCCAAGGGATCATCGCATGCAGATCTTTCCATAATTCAGTGTCTATCATTTGTATTGACTAGTTAATAACATGCAATGTTACTTTTATTAATGTTGTCCTTGGCATCCTCCCTGTATATTATTTTTCATCATCATCATTATTATTATTATCATAACTGTTATTATTGTAATCTGTGTGCTGTTTTAACACACATTGTCATTGAAAAACCCCCTTGTACAGCAACACTCAGGTCACAGACAACACTCAGAATCAGAAATGGTTATACAAATGTGTATTTGCCACAAGGAGACTGGATACAAGACTGTAGGCACAGAGCCACCGTACATAGAACCCCACTAGGCGATAGGCATAAACACCACTAATAGCCAACCATGTATAACATAAAAGCATCCACACAATGTCCACAAAAAAGCATGATACCGCCTTCCCCCCAAAAGGTATTATCAGTTTGCAATACTAAAACCACGCCCCACATATGAAATCCACGGAAAAAAAAACACAGCAATAGTGTCCCACACCAAAGAGGAGTTAGCCAAATCCAGTATACAATCCACACAGCAAGTTGCTACCGGCCAGTGTGGCAGGGACCCGCTTTGTCACTTTCAAGCATGGAGATCGATCTGCGCTGACCCGTCCACCAGGAACGCTCCCCAATAGCACTACGATGATGCGCAGCTCTCCCCCCACGAGGAATTTCCAACTACAAAGGGACACAATACAAACAAACAAACACTTAGAGCAGCCCACATGCCATTCAGTTGGGAGAACCAGTGACAAACCAAATGACCAGTGTGGTGGAAGTAAGAACCTCCCTTTTGCCTGGCAGCTGGAGAGTGTTGAGCAGTGTGTGAGTGTGTGTGTGTGCATGTGTTCTACCTGCATCTCTGTCTTTGTGTAGAGAGTTGAGGTGTGCGTGTGTACCTGCCTCTGTGCTTGTGTGCGTCTGTGTGTCGTTCCTGCATGTGCCTGTCTTCCTGTGACTGTGCGGCATGCGTGGGTGCCTGCTTGTGTCTGCGTGGCTCTCCTGCCTTTACCTCCGCGGCGTGCCTGCCTGTGTCTGCGTGGCTCTCCTGCCTTTACCTCCGCGGCGTGCCTGCGTGGCGTGCCTGCCTGTGCCTGCGCGGCGTGCCTGCAAGCCTGCCTGCATGCGTACACCTGGGTGTGTATCTGTGTGTGTTCGGTGCCTGTGTGCGTCTGTTTGTGCGTGCGTGTCTGCCTACCTGCATCTGTCTGTGCATGCCCGGTGGTGGGTGTCTGTGCGTCCTGGCCTGCATGTGCCTGCCTGCCTGTGACTGCGCAGCGTGCGTGTCTGCCTGCCTGTGTCTGTGTGGCTCTCCTGCCTGTGCCTACGCGGCGTGCCTGCCTGTGTCTGCGCGGCGGGCCTGCAAGCCTGCCTGAATGCGTACACCTGGGTGTGGGTGTGTATCTGCGTGTGCTCGGTGCCTGTGCGCATCTGTTTGTGCGTGCGTGTCTGCCCACCTGCATATGTCTGTGCGTGCCCGCTTGTGTGTGTCTGTGCATCCTGGCCTGTATATGTGCATGCGTGTGTCTGAGCGTGTGTGCATGTTATACCTGCATCTATGTCTTGTAGGCCTTCTCTGTCTAGAGTCTGAAGCACTTCCCCGGACAGCCTCTGGCTCTCCCTGCCTTCTGCTGGGCTGATGCTTTACAGAGACTGTCAGCAGCAACAACTCCACCCCGATACGGGGGTTTGACACCTGTAAACACAGACACACACACATTCAATTAGTTCCCTTGATATGAACTAAAGAGGCAGGAGGCAACAGCAACTCCAAATAAACTTGGTAGGTGTGTTACCTTCCTGCCAATGACAATCCACTCTGTGTCTGCCATCTCCTCGTGTGACTTTAAAGATGTTGCCTTTGGTGACATATGCATGCACATTGTTTTTAATGCATGACAATAACATAAATGCAGGAACATGAAGAGCAGACCATCTACCTTGTTATATTAATAACCCTATGAAAAACACAGTGGTGGCAAAAGCCACATAGGCTATACTTTGTCCGTGTTTGAAACACAGCTCATGAATTAACCACACTAAATATTACTAACAGATAACATAAGCAAATGATTTGCTGATGAGAACGGGTGAAATTCCATGACATCAACAGTGAGAGTAGCTACCTAAACATGTGTAAAAGAGACTGTATTCATATGACTACCTCCCAATAAATTCGTTTATACATCTGAATTTAAACGATCGTGTAGAAAATACTGATTCACAGTCCAAACATTCTCATTCATTCATAGCACTCGTAGCTAAAAGCCTCCTTAATATAGCTTACTTCCATTAAGATAAGGGAGTGTTTGTAACTTAGCTATATGGCTAAATACATCGATACGACAACATAAAACAACAGTGATTGTAGAAACCTAAACATTTGTAAAAGAGCCTGTATTCATATGACTACCTCCCAATACATTATTTTATACATCTGAATTTAAACGATCGTGAAGAAAATACTGATTCACAGTCCAAACATTCTCATTCTCATTCATAGCCTTCATAAGCCCCCATAATATAGCGAACTTCCAGTCATAAGGTAGTGTTTGTAAAGTAGCTAGATGGCTAAATACATGGAAACGACAACATAAAACAACGGGTGAAATGAATTATAACTTTATATCATACAACACTAACAATTAACATTAGCAATGGAAACGCTGATGAGAACTAACGAAATTCCAGTCCGATAACAGAGTGTTTGTAGCGAAATTCCAGTCGGATAACCAAGAGTGTTTGTAAGGTTGAAAGCTAGCTAAACATTAGAGGTTAAATTGGTTCAGTATCTAACAGCAGTGTGTTAAATGTGTTAATACTCACCAGGTCAAGATAATCTGCCTCGGTTGATTGCCCGTAGTTTAACTTCACTCTTTGAATTACCCGCACGTAGCGTAAACAATGTGACGTCGCCCCTCCAGCATTTCTCCTGACGTTGCTCTGCAGGATTTCTGCCGTGATTGGTCAATTGTTCTCAACTCTGCAAACTGGTGTGAACGTGATTGGCCAAATCTTTTCAGAATCTTTTCAGGTCCAAAAAAAATTAGCTGGTCGTGTAGTCGGCAGCTGGGGCTGGTAACCGGAGGGTGTCCGGTTCGATCCCTGACCAGAAGGAAAAATGAGAAAATTACTAATTTTTCAGCTTTTTGCTGGTTTTTATATGGTTAAAAAGGGACGTTTGGGTAGGGACAATTGGGAACATAACTGACATCTGAGGCACTTTTGGGACATTTGGGTTTCCGAGAATAGTGCATGGTCGTCGGACTGACTATTTTGGCTCGGGGGGGTCTACCATGGAGCTCGCGCCACTGCCCCCAACTTTTTGGGACAATTGAGAACATAACTGACATTTGAGAAGAATAAAAACCACAGTAACAGTGACTCTCTTAAGGTAAAGTAACAGTGACTCTCTTAAGGTTTATATTTTGCTGGTTTAACCGGCCGGGTTGGGAGTTCTTTCCGTGGGGCAGCCGTGGCCTGCTGGTTAGGGTTTAGGGCTGGTAACCGGAGGGTTGCCGGTTCGATCCTCGACCATTGGGACATTTGGGTAGGGACATTTGGGTTAGGACAATTGGGAATATAACTGACATTTGAGGCACTTTCGGGACATTTGGGTTAGGACGTTTGGGAACAAGCCTTGCCCGCTTTGCGACATAGTCCGATCTCGAGACAATCGGACATTGCCTCATGAAAAAAGCTTAAATCAAAAATCTTGGTCGCAAAAAATTCCAAGGGAATAGGGAGGAGACGAAAATGTTGTGAGAAATGCTTGGAACCTGTACCATCACGGTAGCATAGCGGGTAGAGCACAGCACTACGAACGTGAGAAGCACCGGTTCAAAACCCGTTAAGTGCAAGATATACAATATCACCTGAAAGCCACCGGTTCGATACCCGCAAGAGGCACTCTTGTCCCAGGTTACTGAATAGCTCCCCTTGTATCAGAATAAGCCTGACTCTCTGTGAACACAAGTAATTCTTTATTCCCTACGAATCACCCACACTGGATCCTCCTCCCCATTCAATAATTTATTATTTGGAGGCTACAACTTTTTTGTGCTGAAAGGAAGCTTACTATTTATAATTTAGTTGTACTTAATATGTAAAATTTTGCTGGCAACCGTGTTATTAAAGCAATAAGGTACTCGAGTCAGTACGGTATTGTCAATAATGTACTTGTATATGTACCGGCGACAGAGAACCTGTACCATCACGGTAGCATAGCGGGTAGGGCACAGCACTACGAGAGTGAGAAGCACCGGTTCCAAACCCAAAGTGCAAGATTTACAAAATCACCTGAAAGTCACCGGTTTGATACCCACAAGAGGAAATCATGTCCCAGGTTACTGAATAACTCCCCCGGTATCAGTATAAACCTGACTCTCTATGAACACAATTTTTTAACAGTGTACTCTGGTACCTATGTAAGCCATATGGGCTCTCTGTGACTTAAAACAAGACACAGAGCAGTCATCGCTGCTCTGTGTGTGTGTGTGTGTGTTTGTGACCCTCAGAAAAATCAAGATTCAAACACAGACAAATACTTTCAAACTTTGTTTTATTTAGATATATTAAAAAATAACAATTACAACACACAAACAAACACAAACAATTTCAAATATAACCACAACAAGGGCGAACGTTGTGTGTGTGTGTGTGTGTGTGTGTGTGTGTCTGTGTCTGTGTGTGTGTGCGCGTGCACATTAGGGATTTGGGGGTGAATTTGAGCTGGACCCTGCCTCCTCCTCAATGGGCGCTGCCAGAGCGTCGGGGGAGCTGGACCCTGCCTCCTCCTTAATGGGCACTGCCAGAGCGTCGGGGGAGCTGGACCCTGCCTCCTCCTTAATGGGCACTGCCAGAGCGTCGGGGGAGCTGGACCCTGCCTCCTCCTTAATGGGCGCTGCCAGAGCGTCGGGGGAGCTGGACCCTGCCTCCTCCTTAATGGGCACTGCCAGAGCGTCGGGGGAGCTGGACCCTGCCTCCTCCTTAATGGGCGCTGCCAGAGCGTCGGGGGAGCTGGACCCTGCCTCCTCCTCAATGGGCGCTGCTGGAGCGTCTGGGGAGCTGGACCCTGCCTCCTCCTCAATGGGCTCTTCCCCGCTGCTGTCACCACG
Source organism: Sprattus sprattus (assembly GCF_963457725.1). Classification (NCBI taxonomy): domain Eukaryota; kingdom Metazoa; phylum Chordata; class Actinopteri; order Clupeiformes; family Clupeidae; genus Sprattus; species Sprattus sprattus. The sequence goes on along the minus strand of NC_137909.1, from coordinate 680,039 downwards.
TGCAGCGGTTTTCCTCGGTGGCTGCAGCTCTGCGGGCTCAACGTTCTTCTTCTTTGAGCTTTTCTTTCTGGGTGGCTGCAGCTGTGGAGGCTCCTCACTGCTGCTGCTGTCCCCTGCTCCCACTGTCTGGGGGCCGGGTGTGGGAGCGGTTCCCGGAGTGGGTCCGCGCGCTGTGGGAGCGGGTGCTGAAGTGGGAGCGGGTACCGGAGTGGGTCCGCAGGCTGTGGGAGCGGGTGCCGAAGTGGGAGCGGGTACCGGAGTGGGTCCGCCGGCTGTGGGAGGTGCCTGTGTGGTCCTTGGTGCCTGTGGTGTGGTGCCTGGTCCTTGGTCCGGCTGGCTGTCCTCGTTCTCATCAGGCGAAGGTCCGGCTGGCTGTCCTCTTCGGCGCCGTCTTTCTAGGAGCCGGATCCTCCGCCTTGCCGACTGCAGTTCCTTGGTCACCTTCTTGAGTGTGTCCTGCAGAGCTTTTTTGTCCTGCCGAAGGGTTTGGCAGGAATCGCAGCTCTCTTCCTCCTGGTCCTCTCCTTCTTCGCCCACAGTTTCATCCTCGACGTCGATGTCCAACGTCGTGGACATCGGTGGCTGTGGGTTTCTGGATCGGAGCTCTCCCAAGAGTCTCAGGCCCGTCTGTTTCTTGAGGAGTTGAGTTGCGGCGTCTACCTGTGCCGCACTCATCTCTCCGTGCCCGGAGAGCAGGTGCTTGTCTAGGCGAGGACCTGTGTAGGGACAACCTGGGATGGGGCAGGGTTCACCTCTTAAGGGAATCCTCCCGGTACCCATTTTGAGGAGTATGGCCCGCTCCTCTGCATTGGCCACATCGTGTCCTCGCCTCAGATGGCTGGCAAGGGCTGCCAGCAACTTCTCACACACTGGGCAGTGTGTCATTAACTTTGGGCGAGTCATGTCTAAAAAACACAAAAAACATTCTGGTTAGGGTAAAAATCTTAAATAATAAGACACACACACACACACACACACACACACACAAACAGCTTGATCCCTACTGAACTCTGCTCTAGGGGGATAGCCCCCCTCCCCACCCCCTCCTCCTAAGACACACACACACACACACACACAGCTCCCCTCCCACCTCCCCCCTGGCTGACTGCCACACAGCTTCTCCAGCCACTAACCATCTAACTAATATTTACAACCAGAGGTTAAATTGGGCCGGAGCGCTCCGGAGCTCAGCTCCGCCTCCTTAGGTCCACAACAAACTCCGCCGGAGCTCAGCTCCATCTCCCTCATTGTAAATTAATCATATACTACTTTTAATATTTTTTCATCTCCTGATAACGCATTGCAATATGAGACTATATAACTCACAAGACTACTCGAAGACACTGTAGCCAATCAATGATACATGGAATTATGAGACATGATAGGGCATTCTACTGATTCTCTCGCGAAGTGCACGTCAATCGACTACAATCTTTGGTGATTGTTAAAATGGTTTTCTAACGGAACATTGTGGTTGTTGTTAGTAAGCTGTCCACCAAATAGCCACCGCTAGAATGTGTGGAGAAGGTTAGTGTTTTATGATCTGTTTTTGCTGTTCAGACTGGCTTTTCAGCCTGAAACAATACATGAACTAAGCTAACTTTAAGCAGCCAAGCTGTTTAGCCTTCACTCAGAACAGAACCTAATAGCCAACGAGCTAAGCTATCCTAACCCAAAGAAAAAACATATCACCACTTTACGATAAAGTGCAGTTAAACTCGCATTAAGGGGCTAATATTCATAGGGGAACAAGGGCACAACAAACGCCTCTGATGGACAATGACGCACGCATTGAAAAGCGAGTAACACCATACAAACCACTGGCTAGCTAGCTGCTAGCAAATGTCAAATCTTGTACACTATCGCTACCTGCTTTAATTACAGTGCATGAAATGCCCTGTATTGTTATTCCTAGGCTTCTTCTTCTTTTTCTTATTCTTGTTACCTTTTTCTGCGATTAATTCAGCCCGAACCGCTTAACGTAGAAACTTCATTCAAACTTTGTCGCGTAGGTCTTGTAAACGACACTTATGCTATGTATTTTTCACTTTTCTAAACTTTATACTTTTTAAGATATTAAAGAAAAACGAATATAAATTTCTCCCATTGACTTACATTGGGCCATTATGACATCATAATAGGGTCTTTAAACTGGCTTGCACCTGTGCTTTACTGACAGCTGTGCCAAATCAAAGGAACCTCTTCTCTCTCTGTCCCTCTCAATTTAACTGTAACTAGGAACATTAAGACACCATCCATTCTCAATTTTTTTTTCTCTCCATCTCTCCATCTTTTTCTCTCAGTCTACTTTCTCTCACACTCAATCTCTCTTCTTCACTCCATTTTTATCTCCTTTTTTCAATATTTTCTTTTTCTCTTTCACTCTTCTTTCCTTCTTCCACTCATCTTTCCTTCTTCCACTCTTCTTTCCTTCTTTCACTTTTCTTTCCTTTCTTCACTCTCCTTTCTTCTTTCCTTCTTTCACTCTTCTTTCCTTTTCTTCTTTCCTTCTTCAACTATTATTTCCTTCTTTCACTCTTCTTTCCTTTCTTCACTCTTCTTTCTTTTCTTCTTCCACTCTTCTTTCCTTTCTTCACTCTTCTTTCTTTCCTTCTTTCACTCTTCTTTCCTTCATCCTCTCTTCTCTCCTTTCTTCACTCTTCTATCCTTTCTTCTTTCCTTCTTCCACTCTTCTTTCCTTTCTTCTTTCCTTCTTTCACTCTTCTTTCTTTTCTTCTTCCTTTCCTAACTTTTGCATTTCATGCACTGGTATTTCCTTCAGGAAATGCATTTTCTAGTTGTTTTATTATTATTTTTTGGAAATTCATAATTTCGTAGTTCATTGACTGACAAAGGGGTCTTTAGTGTTACCTAGATTCCGATGGTCTTTGCAATATAGACCTAACTGAAATAATCAAACTCAACTATTAGTTTTCCAATATAATATATTTTTGACAATACCAGTTAAACTAAAATACTAGGCTTATAATATGATGTATAAAGACATGTGTCCCTCTGTTGTGGTTTCAGCTCTGAAATACACACAATATCACAGTTCACAGGCTAACTTAAAGTTGTTGGTGCAAAGCCATTTTGAAAAACTGTAGGCTAATAGATTTCCAATGACCCTGAAACAAGTGATGATATAGGCTACGGTATAAATACCAATGTCTGCACTAATGTACTCATGAGCATAAATTTTATATTCTTCATACAGCTTTGCTATGTGCGAATAATAAATAAGTTTCATAATGTTGTTTGATGATATTTGAAAAAAAAACATTGAATTGTAGCCTTTTGGTTTGAAAAACTATTCAACCCCTACGCATAAGAAGAGGAAAAAGAGCCCCTTTAGTGTAATAATTGTAATAATGCATTAGCCTAATTCATAATGTATGTGAGAGCGATATATTAACTAGAAAATGCATTTCCTGAAGGAAATACCAGTGCATGAAATGCAAAGGTTAAGAAAGGAAGAAGAAAAGAAAGAAGAGTGAAAGAAGGAAAGAAGAAAGGAAAGAAAAGTGGAAGAAGGAAAGACAAAAGGAAAGAAGAGTGAAGAAAGGAGAGAAGAGCGGAAGAAGGAAAGAAGAGTGAAAGAAGGAAAGAAGAAAAGAAAGAAGAGTGAAGAAAGGAAAGAAGAGTGGAAGAAGGAAAGAAGAAAAGAAAGAAGAGTGAAATAATGAAAGAAGAAAGGAAAGAAGAGTGAAGGAAGGAAAGAAGAGTGGAAGAAGGAAATAAGAAAAGAAAGAAGAGTGAAAGAAGGAAAGAACAAAGGAAAGAAGAGTGAAAGAAGAAAATAAGAAAGGAAAGAAGAGTGGAAGAAGGAAAGAAGAGTGAACAAGAGTGGCTCTGGATGAAGAGATAAAATAGAGTAAAAATATTGAAAAAGGAGATAAAAATGGAGTGAAGAAGAGAGATTGAGTGTGAGAGAAAGTTGACTGAGAGAGAAAGATGGAGAGATGGAGAGAAAAAAAAGTAGAGAATAGATGGTGTCTTAATGTTCCTAGTTACAGTTAAATTGAGAGGGACAGAGAGAGAAGAGGTTCCTTTGATTTGGTGCAGCTGTCAGTGAAGCACAGGTGCAAGCCAGTTTATGATGTCATAATGGCCCAATGTAAGTCAATGGGAGAAATTTATATTTGTTTTTCTTTAGTATCTTAAAAAGTATAAAGTTTAGAAAAGTGAAAAATACATAGCATAAGTGTCGTTTACAAGACCTACGCGTCAAAGTTTGAATGAAGTTTCTACGTTAAGCGGTTCGGGCTGAATTAATCGCAGAAAAAGGTAACAAGAGGAAGAAGAAGAAGAAGAAGAAGAAGAAGCCTAGGAATAACAATACAGGGCATTTCATGCACTGTAATAAACATGCTTTCAAAGATGACCATTGACCGCACACAATGGCTCCCCCTCCTCACAAAAGCCAATTTAACCACTGTTTACAACCTAATAGCTAAACATACATGTTATAACAGAACACTTACTGTCTTGACACGCACGGCAATGTGGTAAGAAATCTCTCCGAATTTTGTCTCAAGCTCCTTGCTGCTCCTCTCTCTGTAAATCAGAAAATACATTCAATAGCCTTAAAAAAACGCAGCTTCATCCCTACTGAACTCTGCTCTAGGGGGATAGCCCCCCTCCCCACCCCCTCCTCCTGACACACACACACACACACACACACACACACACACACACACACATAGTCCCCCTCCCCACCCCTCTCCTGAGACACACACACACACACACACACACACACACAGACACACACATAGCCCCCCTCCCCACCCCCTTCTTCTGAGACACACACACACACACACACAGCTCCCCTCCCACCTCCCCCCTGGCTGCAAAGAATTTCCAACAACTGAACAACTTCCAACATTACTCTGTACAATGATAATAAAGTTGAATCTAATCTTATCTAATAATTCAGGCTAGGAATAATACATTTACAAAACCATCGGTAAATGTCCTCATAATATAGTTGGTATAAAATAGGGGTTGTTGAGATATCTGTTTCTGATAAGCAGTCCGACAGTGAATGCTCAATACAACAAATAAAAACAGGTATTTATCTAACTAATAGTTACAACTCAATAGCTAAACATTAATGTAATAACAGAACACTCACTGTCTTGAAAACTCACGGCAATCTTGAAAAATGTCTCTGAAATTTGTATCTACGATTCTTGCTCCTCTGCTCTCCAGCTCTTTCTCCAACAAAATGGCGACAGACTAGGTCAGGCTTTTATACTGGGGAGAGATTCTGAGAGGCGGGTTCAGGCTTTGCTTCAGGGGGACTCTTGAAACGGGCAACAGAGGAATGTGTGGGGAGCTTGAAACAGTCTGGGGGTGACCAATGGAGAGTGAACCACCACTGTTTATGACCCTCCAAAGAACCTAGGGATGATCTGATTGGTCTGACCTTGATGTCACACCAGGACCTTTGAGAGACTCAAACAGTAGGGTGCTTCAACTGTTGCATCTGGGGGGAGGGAGACATTTTTACAGTTGGGTAAAAGAATGGAACTTTGGTGTATATAGGGTGAACTGAAGTGGAGATTCTTTCCTTGGAGTTGTGTGTGTGTGTGTGTGTGAGAGAGAGAGAGAGATATAGAAAGGAAGAGAAAGAGAGAGAGTGTGAGTGTATGTGAGAGAGTGTGTGTAAGTGTGTGGGCGTGTGTGTGTGTGTGTGAAAGAGAGAGAGTGTGAGTGTGTGTGCATGTGTGTGTGTGTGTGTTGTCTGTAGGTGTCTATGCAAGCTGAGTGCTGATGTAAATGGCTGAATTCCTAGTGATATGAGAGCTGCAGTAGTAGCAGGGACAGATGACAGATTTCTCCTCCACCCTCTCTCAGAGGCAACTGTGGCCTACTGGTTAGGGTTTAGCGCTCAAGCTGGGGGCCATAAGGCCATCTAAGAGGGGGGGGGGAGAAAAAAAAGGGGGAAGAAGGAAAAAGGGAGAAAAGAGAGGAGAAAGAGAGGAAAAAAGAAGAGAGGAGAAAGAAGGAAGAAAATGTGGGTGTTTCTGCATCCATACCTATCTGAGAAATGCATTTCTAACTGCTTAAACAGTATTTGGACCCACAACTGGTTTTGTCCGCAGACGGGATACGAACCTACGATTTGGGAATTATGTGTTCCGTTTTTTTCACATCCTCTCCGTGGATATTTATATCAAATTAAGAGCTCCATAAGTGCATTTCCCATAACACATAAAATTAGTATTTTTGAAACAATAGGATACAAATCAGCAACATAAAAAAAGATTGATGAGAACACATAACTCAACAACCCCACTATATATCTATCTAAATGTTAACAATTGTCTCATACAAATACATTTGTGTTCTTTATGTGTAATAATTATTTATTTCTTCTCCCACATACCTGTACCTGAAGAACCAGAATGTCCACTGCCAAGGGATCATCGCATGCAGATCTTTCCATTTCTTTACATAATTTTCAGTGTCTATCATTTGTATTGACTAGTTAATAACATGCAGTGTTATCATCATCCCTGTGTATTATTTTCAACATCATCACTATTATCATCATTACTGTTTTTATTGTTACTGGTGTGCTGTTTTAACACACATTGTCATTAAAAACACCTACTTGTTCATGTGTACACCAGCTTTGTTTGTTCATAAAAAAAGATGCAAAGAAATATGTTGAAAGATTGATGTAAAACCGAACTTTATTCGCACACAACTATTTACAGAAAACAAAGAGTAATAAATATAAATGTAAAACTTTGAACTATTTACAATCCAATACAGATTCGGTTCAACACACAATTATTTTCTTTTCTTCATTTCTTCCTCTATCCATTTTTCCCTTGTCATTGTCTCTGAGGAAGGGCAAAATACTCTGCCGCGGTAGGCGCTGTGTCCAGTGGCAGTAGTGCGATACTGGCCGCACTTTTTGCACCTATTTCCCCCCACAGTCCGTTGATATGCCCTCTTCGGAATTGTGAGTGGAGCACTAGATTGTGGGGTGGTGCCTGGGGCCAATGGCAAAGGGTAAGGGGCATACAGCTGGACCACACGGTATTGTGGTCCAGCTTGTGTTAAAATCTGTGGTGAAGGTGTAAGTGAGGGTCCTGGTGAGGGTGGTGGTGGTGGTGGTGGTGGTGCTGGTTCTGTCGTAAACAAGTGCCTCTGGTCTGGCCCCTTTGGAAGGATTGGACACGGAAGCCGGGGTCTCTGCCTTTGCTTTGCCTGACCAGCCGTACTCTCCGGCAGCCGGTACTGGTGCCGCTGTGTGAGTGGCATGGTCGGCATGTTTACAGCAGGGAGGAGTCTTGCCTCCTGAAGAGGCTCCTCAGACTCAGGGATGGCTGGGGGAAAAGCAGTACCCTGCAGCAGCACAGAAAGCTGCAACTGCTTCTCTCTGGGGTTGTGCCACTGAATTAGGGTGGTCTGGTTTACCTCCACCAGCTGCATTTCTGTTTCCTCCATGACCCATCCGTTGCCAAGGACAAGCTGCCTTATCCAGCTATAGTCCCTAAGGATTAAGGACCACCGGGAATCGGCCCTCTTGCCTTTCCTTCTTGGGCAGGGGTGCAGACTGCAAAGTCTTTTAAAAATGCACTCCACCAACCGACAGCAGCTAGTCCACTGGGCGGGTGCCCTACTCGCACCTAACACGCAGCGGGTGGTGCTGTCCACACCAGGCGTATTTGAGGGCGTTTTGTGTGTTCTAAACCTGCCACTCAAAATTCTTGGCTGATGTCGTGAAGCATAAAACACCCGCTGCTTGTCACGGTCATCCAGGCTCTCCCACAGTGTCATTAATCTGCTGGCTTGGTGGTTGCTGAGAAACAGAGAGGTCTGCTCCCGTAGCCCCACCAGGTACTCAGCAAGCCTGTCCACATGCTGGTATCCAGGCACATCTTGGTCATCAACAGCCTATGCAAATGACAAAAAAAATGGCACTGACCTTTAATGACACTTTATTGCAGCAGTGGATTTAATAAAACATGTGCAAACGTGTACTCAATGATAGTGAAGAGTATGGCTCGTATTTATAAGCTTACGTATTCTAAAATGATCACACTGATGCTTACCTCAGCTTCTGAGTCACTATCAGCCTGAGAGGATGAACTCGAGGCTAAAGTGGCTGAACTGGAGGCCATTCCAGATGTGCCTGGAACTGGTGTGGATGTGTCTGGAGCCAGAGTGAGGGTGGATGTGTCAGGAGCCAGAGTGAGGGTGGGTGTGCTGGGAGCCAGGGTGAGGGTGGGTGTACCGGGAGCCAGGGTGAGGGTGGGTGTGCTGGGAGCCAGGGTGAGGGTGGGTGTGCTGGGAGCCAGGGTGAGGGTGGGTGTGCTGGGAGCCAGGGTGAGGGTGGATGTGCTGGGAGCCAGGGTGAGGGTGGGTGTGCTGGGAGCCAGGGTGAGGGTGGGTGTGCTCGGAGCCAGGGTGAGGGTGGGTGTGCTGGGAGCTGTGGTGTAACACACAGTGTATGTCACAGGAGCCACAGGAGATGTGGTGCTTTGCATGCTGGAGATGCTGAGGGCCAGACTGGCAAGACCAGATGTACCCGTTGGAGGACCAGGATTCGGAGAGGCTGAATCCTGAAGGGCCTCGATGTCCAGCACTGTGGGGTCATCTGAAATGTCAGCAAAGCCCTCGTCATCCTCCAAGTTTTCCACCAAATCGTGCTCCTCAATTAAATGTGCCGTCTCCTCGGAATCAGGGTGCATGTCCTGTAGAGCCTGACCAGTCTGCCTGAACAGGTACTGCATCCCTATGAGCTCTCCTGAAACAAAAGAGGTTAAGTGGATTTAGGGGTTTAATCAATACCAGGTGAGGAACTTTAATGAACAGTTAATAAAATATTGTAAAACCGATTTCAATTACCAATGTATTAATAAAAGCTTACCAGTGTAACGTGAGGGCGGACTGAACTCTGGTACCAGCTTACTGCCGAACAGCGATTCATAATCTCTGTTCACACAGTGAAGCAGTTCACCTGAGTAGCTGCACAAAGGTGATGGTCCAGTAGCCAGAGCCGCACCCGCACGGTCCTGGTTCCACCTATGCAGTCCTTCCAGGAGATAAATCTGAAAGTTCAGACTGTTGGCACTTGTTCCTGGAAAAAACATTAAATAATAAATTATGAAATATTCTTGCACTGTACAAATTATACACATGAGCCTACATGTGACAGCCACAAACCTGGTATGAAGCGGTTTAGATGGAGATGGAATGACTAGAGATGTGGAGCCTCTGGCACATCTGTACACAGGAATCTGTAAACCTCCCTTTGTAAGCTCCCTTGTTTTGATGTATAGAGCGACACCTGGTGTGTCCTGGATGCACTTGACATGCCTTCTCTGGACACTCCAGATGCGCTCCATCCTTTCCTGATCAAGCAAGGGAACTCCAAGGGCGTCCCTGCCAGTGGTACCCATGAGCATCTGCAGCAGCTCCTCCAGCATCCGAGTGGTGGTCTCCTCACCACGGGTCCTCCGCCGGCAATGGAGAGTCAGCTCGTCCCTGGTCAGATGCGTGTTGATGTCACTGTACACCAAGCCATGTGATTGAAGCTGCAGGGTTTTTGCTTTGCGCAACAGAGCTAAATCAGCTGCATCCCACTCAAATATGCACGCTGATAGGCGTGACATAAAAATAGGGAACAACTGATGAGCATTTGTTGTGCATCCCAGGGCAATTCGACGCATGTAGTGCCAGATATCCAGCCTTACAATAAGGTCTGGCCAGCCGCTGAATCTGGCCTTCAGCTTGGTCTGCCCTGCCTCAACACAGCAGCCACAGTCCACATATAATGCAACTGGGGAAGCCACACCAGCCTGCTGGTATCTCCTCACCAGGCCTGCTGCCATGAGGTCAAGGCCAGCTCCCTCCTGAATGGTCATCACACTCATGAGTATCTGACCATACTCATTTCCCACAGAGGTGAGCCAGAGTCCTGTGCCCTTGGCTGTTCCGGCTAGCTTTTTGGTGATCTGAAACACATAAAATGTATAGGCCCACTGTGAGCAGAATTCCGAAATTCTGAAATACAGGCAGTAGTTCATTTCAGTGGCCTATTTTAAAGAAATTAAGGTCCCCTAACCTTTTTTGTTGAATCCATTTTTAGAATGGTGCCGTGGGTCGATGTCAATCGGGCCTGGATGTCCTCCAGCCTTGTTAAAATTTCCTGGCTGTAAACGGACAGGAGCCACTTACAGCTCGGCACCACAGCAGGCTCCGGAGGCTTAGAGAATGTGACTGGCAACAGTCCTGGACGCCGGAGGAAGTCCTTACAATCGGCAGTGAACCTCGCTACACATTGAAGCCACTCCTCTGTGTGGCTCTCCCTCAGCTGTTTTAAAACCCGTGTTGGGCTTTACCCTGGCCTCTCTCCCGCAGCAGCCGGATGACTCGGATGTCACATGCAAACCTGGGTCATAAACAGATATGTATTAGTGAGAATGCTTTACATATTTCTATTTGACAAGGCAAGAGAGACAAGAAACATTACTCACTTTTTGGTGAGGATAATGCGGAATTCTCCTCTGTGAGCCAAGTCCAGTTGCGTAAGGACAGCCTTGAGGACAGATGGGTACATTTGCATTTGGTGCATATTAGAGACTCTGTCACCATCAGGTAGATCCGGTCCAAGTCCAGGACCCGCCGTGCCCTCTTGCTCAGGCCTGATCCTGTGAGTTGATGATGCCCACAGGCATGTTTCGGACAGACCAACTTGAATTTCCACAACTTGTAGGGCATCCAGACAAGAAGGGAGTGAGCAAAAAAGCGGTCTGGAACAGGAGCCTGGTGGTACAGATTGGCTGGCTGTGGTGGATTGTACCAGAGCTGCAGGTTGTCTTGCAGTTCTAGTTTTCCTTTGGGCCCCACCTTAAATAGGCTCTTCAGAATCCATTTGTGGTCTTCAGGTGGGAGGCCCTCTGACCACAAACGAGGAAGAGGATGAGCTGTCCCAGTCCCAGAGTCTGCAGTCTTAGTAAACAATGTGTAAGACAATTATTATTTTTTTATATTATATAAGACATACTATACTGGTGAAAGACACTCCTGATGCTCTCTGTAGTATTACATTAAGTAAATGAAATGCTTAATGACTTACAGACACAGTGGCACACACTGCTATTGGACTTGGAACAGAAGCTTGAGCATCTGTCTGAGGAACAGGAGCCTGTAAAAGAATGTCAAGAAATTGACTTCACAAGAATGTATCAAATTTACATAATGTGGTGCTAAAGTCTTTGAACCAGAGGCAGAGTTCAGTAACAATGTCAGCCTGTCTGCAGCCTTTCACACCTTCCATACAAAGGCAGACCCCAGACCCCCTCCCCACTTCACATCCTTAACCTTGAACCTGACCCCCTCCCCACTTCACACCATGAACCTGACCTCCCAGACCGACCCCCTCCCCGTTACACACTTACACTCTGAACCAGACCAGGAGTTCAGCACAAACAGTTGCCGTTTATAACTGATTGAATACTCTTTAATAATCTTTGTGTGTAGAAATACAAATACTTGAACTGTATTTGAAAAGTGACTGTAATTGAATAATTACTCACTGAGACAGCAGTGCTGGCTGGCAGTGGCGGACCTAGTCATTTGGGGGCCTAAGGCGAAAACATAGCCAGGGGCCCTCTTCATCCGTCCTTTTAATGCAAAAAAAAAAGGGCCACCTCAAAGCAGGGGCGGACTGGGGGGAAAAAGTGGCCCGGGAGTTGTCTGTCAGAGCGGCCCACTTAATATACGGCGCGTTGCCCGCTCAATGTATGCAAAATACCCATACACTTAACATAATTTTGGATGATTACAAAGAAATAACATTATATATGTTTTTTAATAACATTTGGATCCACAAATTTGCCTGGATGGACACATGGAATAAAATGATACTGGCTATTGTAACACTCCAAGGAAGGTAGGGCCTATAGTTTGCTAGATGAATATGCTTAACTCTGGGCTAGTATCAGATGGTTAGGCCTATATGTATAACTACAGAGCCTTTAGGAATAAATGTCAGCAGAGAAAGAGTACACAATTTTTTTGATAATGATTAGGGCGACCTACATTAAGCAATATCATTTTTTTTGTAGGCTGATTAACTCATACAGCAATACCTTTTTGTATAGTAGATGGCAGCACACAATCAAAATATTTCCCCTCTACCTACATAGCTACAGTAGCTAGTTATATGGAAGAAAGTTGCATTCAGGAGCCTTCATAAGCAAACATGATTTGGCTCCGCATTAAATTATCCCACTTTTTCATTATCCACATGTCTCAAATGTTGTATGATGCAACATAGCTTTACAGGACACATAAATGTCCAGTAACAACGTAAAGAAGGGGGCAACATATAAGTCAAAACCAACTATATTTATTGACTGATCTCGAAAGTATTGGCTTACAAAAGCTAACTAAGTCTTCACAAAGAAAATAACTCAGTGTTAGGGCAAAAAGCGAACATTCACACTGTACAACCTATGAAAAGTGACAGCGGTAGCCTACAAATAAAGAAATACAGACCGCGTTAGCCACTTCACAGCGTGCTAGCCATGATTTTCTTTCGTTCCAATTCTTGGATGTAGGGTTCCACCCTTTATAGAAACCTGTTGAATCGATACATTTGGTGTAGGAAGTCCTAATTGTTTTGTTGTCAATTTATCTTAATTAGTACGCCGACAGAGAAAAAAATCTCCTTTTCCTGAAAGCAGTTCGTCGCCACAATCGCCCTTAAGGTCCGCCGCCACTGGTTTGAACTTTGTTGTAGAAATGAACGGAACAGAACATACGATGGGGTGTAAACATCAGTGGTAATGGTAGTGTTGCATGCTGGGTGTGTGATTATGTGTGTGTGTGTGTGTGTGTGTGTGTGTGTGTAGGGGTGTTAAAGGTGTCTACGAGCGAGACATGCAAGTATTAGGCTAGAGTGATTAACATTTAATAACAAATAAACATAGTAAGACTGACGGAGGAGATTAGAAAATAGTAAGACAATAGTAACCATGAGTGTGAATACAGGTCACTAGGAGTAGTATAAATAGCAGACAGTGAATCCCGTTGGTTATCATGACAGGTATATAATGTATTCGCTTAAGCAAGGAAAACTGTCGCAACCGACGATATCTGCGGGAGGGCCGGTTGGTTATGGACTTAGGCCGTCCCATCAGTGCCTGGGTGGGCAATTTATCGTGGGCTTTCTGCTGGGTGAGGGCCTAAGGCAGTTGCCTAGTTCGCCTTAATGGTAGGTCCGCCACTGGGTACAGGTATGTGGGAGAAGAAATAAATAATTATTACACATAAAGAACACAAATGTATTTGTATGAGACAATTGTTTAAATTTAGATAGAAATATAGTGGGGTTGTTGAGTTTTGTGTTCTCATTAATAGTTTTTTATGTTGCTGATTTGTATCCTATTGTGTCAATTATACTAATTTTATGTGTTCTGTAAGTTATGGGAAATGCACTTATGGAGCTCTTAATTTGATATAAATATCCGCGGAGAGGATGTGAAAAAAACGGAACTCATAATTCCCAAATCGTAGGTTCGTATCCCGTCTGCAGACAAAACCAGTTGTGGGTCCAAATATTGTTAAAGCAGTTAGAAATGCATTTCTCAGATAGGTATGGATGCAGAAACACCCACATTTTCTTCCTCCTTCCTCCTCTCTTCTTTTCTCCTCTCTTTTCTCCCTTTTTCCTTCTTCCCCCTCTTTTTTCTCCCCCCCCCTCTTAGATGGCCTTATGGGCCCCAGCTTGAGCGCTGAACCCTAACCAGTAGGCCACGGTTGCCTCTGACAGAAAAGGAGGAGAAATCTGTCATCTCTTCCTGTGCTACCACTGCATCTCTCATAGCACTAGGAATTCAGCCATTTACATCAGCACTCAGCTTGCATTTACACCTAAAGACAACACACACACACACACAGGCACACAGACACACACACAGGCCCACAGACACACAGACAAACACACAGGCACACAGACACACAGACACACACACACAACTCTCTCTCTTTCACACACACACCGAGAAAGTTTCAAGGCACCCTCAAATTCTTCAAATTCCTCTGTTGACTGTTTCAAGAGTCCCCCTGAAGCAAAGCCTGAACCCGCCTCTCAGAATCTCTCCCCAGTATATAAGCCTGACCTACTCTGTCGCCATTTTGTGGGCGAAAGAGCTGGAGAGTGGAGCAGCAAGATTCTTAAAGACAAATTTCAGAGACATTTCTTTCAAGATTGCCGTGAGTTTTCAAGACGGTGAGTGTTCTGTTATTACAAGTATGTTTAGCTATTGAGTTGTAACTATTAGTTAGATGGTTAGTGGCTGGAGAAGCTGTGTGGCAGTCAGCCAGGGGGGAGGTGGGAGGGGAGCTGTGTGTGTGTGTGTGCGTTTGTGTGTGTGTGTTTGTGTGTGTGTGTGTGTGTGTGTGTGTGTGTGTCGTATTATCTAAGATTTTTACCATTACCAGAATGTTTTTTGTGTTGTTTAGATATGACTCTGCGAGTGTGCTGCGAGTCCTGCAAAATCCTTCTAAAACAAAGAAAATCTCTTCAGGACAAACTGGAAAGTTCCAGGAGGGAATTGGAGTTGGTAATGCAGCATCTCCGGGTCCTCAGACGCCGGTCCCTCAACAGAAACCGGGTCCTACCCAGAAGAATGCGCGTAGTGGAGGAGGCAGGTTCCAGCTGCAGTTAACCCCCAAATCCCTAATGTGCACGCGCACACACACACACACACACACATACACACAGACACAGACACAGACACACACAGACACACACACACACACACACACACACACACACACACACACACACACACACACACACACACACACACACACACAACGTTCGCTGTGTGTGGTTATGTTTGGAATTGTTTGTGTTTGTTTGTGTGTTGTATTTTTTAATATATCTAAATAAAACAAAGTTTGAAGGTATTTTTTTGTGTTTGAATCTTGATTTTGCTGAGGGTCACACACCAGCAGCGATGACTGCTCTGTGTCTTGTTTTAAGTCACAGAGAGCCCACATGGCTAACTTATGTACCAGAGTAGGCCCCATATGCCTGCCGTCTATTAAAGGTCACTGAGGGTCAAACACACAAGGCAGAGCACCAGTATGGACTTAGGCAAAAAAACTGCATTTTTTTTCAGTTATTATTCTCAAATGTCCCTTTTGTATTCTGAATGTCAGTTATGTTCCCAATTGCCTGAAAAATGAGTAACAGTGACTCTCTTATGATGGACCAGCAAAAAAAAAATGTCCTTCTGGTTGGGGATCGAACCAGCCACCTTCTGGTTAACAGCCACAGCTGCCGACTACACGACCGGCTAATTTTTTTTAGACCTGAAAAGATTCTGAAAAGATTTGGCCAATCACGTTCGCACCAGTTTGCAGAGTTGATAACAATTGACCAATCACGGCAGAAATCCTGGAGAGCGCCGTCGGGCAGCACGCACGGCAGAAATGCTGGAGCGCGACGTCACTTAGCTGACGCTGGACCTGGAGGGGGGGGCGGGCAAATCGAAAATGCAAACCTCTGGATAGCTCAAATAGCCAGAAGATGCGTCCGTAATTCAAACAACTTCAAGGAAGCAATCCTCCCTCTAAAGCTGTATCAAGTTAAATAAACCGAGGAAATTTGTCGACATGGTGAGTATTTACACATTAACTACACTGCTGAATGGGATAATTGTTTTGTGTATAGCTAGCTTTCTACCTTTAAAACGCTATAATTTATCTGACTAAAATGTCGCTATATTTTAGAGATGTTGCTTTTGGCGACATAGATGCATACAATTAATTTTTAAATGCATGACAATAACATAAGTCGTATACCTGCAGATCGTATTTACTTTAATTATTGAAGTCATTTCCCCTTGGTTTAGCTAGCTTTTTACCTAAGCTGCTTTCTCTGACTGCAATTTCGCTTTCGCTCATGCCTTTGGTCTGCTAATATAATCTGTTAGTCTTGTACGATATAACTTGAAGTATTGAAGTATTGAAGTAATTATTCCCGTTGTTGTCATTTCGATTTATTTAGCTATATAGCTATCTTATAATCACTCTGTTATCTGTACTGGAATTACGCTAGTCCTCGTCAAATAACGTTAACTATATTAAGGGTGCTTTTACGTGGGCTATGAATGAATGATAACGAAATGTTTTGACTGTGAATAAGAGTATTTTATGCACAATCGCTTAAATTCAGATGTATAAACGAAATATTGAGAGGTTGTACAGGTAATGGCAGGAAAGGGAGACAGTGGTGAGGAGGGGGGTTCACCTGTGTGGAGAATAGGGCTAATACTATTACAGGGAAGATGGTCTGCTCTTCATGGATTTATGTTATTTTCATTCATTAAAAACAATGTGCAATTACTATGTCACCAAAGGCAAAATCTGTGAAGTCACACAAGGCAATGTCAGAATCAGAATGGTTGGCACGTTTGAGAAAGTTTGCCAGCACTGGATCCTGGCCTGCCGGGGGTGGGAACAAGCCAGCACCAAGGCAGAAGAAGTGGTACGAGCTGTATCAAAGGGTATGACTATATACATGGCACAGTATAATGTATTTATTGTTATTAAGTCATTATAACATGTATTAAATAGGATAAAAGGCAATGTTCCCACAAGGAAATCCAAATGTAAAAAGCAAATCAGTTACATCATATCTCTCTGACTACACATACGAAAATGAAAACTCAAACAATTGTATAACTTTTATTTCTAGATTGAAAAATGTCCAATGCAGACACAAGGACAGAGGTCTTTGTTTGGTCTAGTAAGGGCGTGTGTTTGTGGATTCCACACTCAGAAGGTAACGCTGGTCAATTCAAGACTCAAAAAGTGTGTGTGTGTGTGTGTATCAATATGCAAACTAATTTGTGATGTCTCTACAGCCAACTGGAGCAAGTACTGCCTCTGGGCCTGCAGGGCCGCAGACGGCAGCAGCCAGGCAAAGTCCTACTGGGCCTGCAGGGCAGCAGTCGGCAGCAGTGGGTCCGGTTCAAGGCACTGCAGGGCCGCAGACGGCAGCAGCCAGGCAAAGTCCTACTGGGCCTGCAGGGCAGCAGTCGGCAGCAGTGGGTCCGGTTCAAGGCACTGCAGGGCCGCAGACGGCAGCAGCCAGGCAAAGTCCTACTGGGCCTGCAGGGCAGCAGTCGGCACTAGTGGGTCCGGTTCAAGGCACTGCAGGGCAGCAGACGGCAGCAGCCAGGCAAAGTCCTACTGGGCCTGCAGGGCAGCAGTCGGCAGCAGTGGGTCCGGTTCAAGGCACTGCAGGGCAGCAGACAGCAGCAGCCAGTCAAAGTCCTGGCCAAAGGGCCTTAGGTTCATTGCTGGTGTCTGTGGGCCGTAAGCACCCACCCCCACATATTTTAATGGTATTTGGCCTCATAAATTGACCATAAATATTTTACATTTTGTTCACTGAATGATAATTTGTCAATATAGTTCTCTCACGACACAGACGTTTGCCTTGTTGCTTTTCAGTTGAACAAGTCAAGATTTGGTGGTGCTCATGTTTCTGCGGCCAGGCCAAATCTAAGCCTAGCTAGAAAATCAACCCAGGTAAATAGATTGACCCAGTTTGAATAGAGACTGATTGATTGAACCTACACATGATGTAGTGTAGTGTATTGTATTCATTGTTATGTATGCTCTTATTTTACAGAGCCAAGTCACCATCCCCACCGAAAGCAGTACCACTTCTCCAGCCAGCAGTGGCGGACCTACCATTAAGGCGAACTAAGCAACTGCCTTAGGCCCTCACCCAGCAGAAAGCCCACGATAAATTGCCCACCCAGGCACTGATGGGACGGCCTAAGTCCATAACCAACCGGCCCTCCCGCAGATATCGTCGGTTGCGACAGTTTTCCTTGCTTAAGCGAATACATTATATACCTGTCATGATAACCAACGGGATTCACTGTCTGCTATTTATACTACTCCTAGTGACCTGTATTCACACTCATGGTTACTATTGTCTTACTATTTTCTAATCTCCTCCGTCAGTCTTACTATGTTTATTTGTTATTAAATGTTAATCACTCTAGCCTAATACTTGCATGTCTCGCTCGTAGACACCTTTAACACCCCTACACACACACACACACACACATACACACATAATCACACACCCAGCATGCAACACTACCATTACCACTGATGTTTACACCCCATCGTATGTTCTGTTCTGTTCATTTCTACAACAAAGTTCAAACCAGTGGCGGCGGACCTTAAGGGCGATTGTGGCGACGAACTGCTTTCAGGAAAAGGAGATTTTTTTCTCTGTCGGCGTACTAATTAAGATAAATTGACAACAAAACAATTAGGACTTCCTACACCAAATGTATCGATTCAACAGGTTTCTATAAAGGGTGGAACCCTACATCCAAGAATTGGAACGAAAGAAAATCATGGCTAGCACGCTGTGAAGTGGCTAACGCGGTCTGTATTTCTTTATTTGTAGGCTACCGCTGTCACTTTTCATAGGTTGTACAGTGTGAATGTTCGCTTTTTGCCCTAACACTGAGTTATTTTCTTTGTGAAGACTTAGTTAGCTTTTGTAAGCCAATACTTTCGAGATCAGTCAATAAATATAGTTGGTTTTGACTTATATGTTGCCCCCTTCTTTACGTTGTTACTGGACATTTATGTGTCCTGTAAAGCTATGTTGCATCATACAACATTTGAGACATGTGGATAATGAAAAAGTGGGATAATTTAATGCGGAGCCAAATCATGTTTGCTTATGAAGGCTCCTGAATGCAACTTTCTTCCATATAACTAGCTACTGTAGCTATGTAGGTAGAGGGGAAATATTTTGATTGTGTGCTGCCATCTACTATACAAAAAGGTATTGCTGTATGAGTTAATCAGCCTACAAAAAAAATGATATTGCTTAATGTAGGTCGCCCTAATCATTATCAAAAAAATTGTGTACTCTTTCTCTGCTGACATTTATTCCTAAAGGCTCTGTAGTTATACATATAGGCCTAACCATCTGATACTAGCCCAGAGTTAAGCATATTCATCTAGCAAACTATAGGCCCTACCTTCCTTGGAGTGTTACAATAGCCAGTATCATTTTATTCCATGTGTCCATCCAGGCAAATTTGTGGATCCAAATGTTATTAAAAAACATATATAATGTTATTTCTTTGTAATCATCCAAAATTATGTTAAGTGTATGGGTATTTTGCATACATTGAGCGGGCAACGCGCCGTATATTAAGTGGGCCGCTCTGACAGACAACTCCCGGGCCACTTTTTCCCCCCAGTCCGCCCCTGCTTTGAGGTGGCCCTTTTTTTTTTGCATTAAAAGGACGGATGAAGAGGGCCCCTGGCTATGTTTTCGCCTTAGGCCCCCAAATGACTAGGTCCGCCACTGGTTGACCCCTCCACCAGGAACGCTCCCCAATAGCACTACGATGATGCGCAGCTCTCCCCCCACGAGGAATTTACAACTACAAAGGGACACAATACAAACAAACAAACACTTAGAGCAGCCCACATGCCATTCAGTTGGGAGAACCAGTGACAAACCAAATGACCAGTGTGGTGGAAGTAAGAACCTCCCTTTTGCCTGGCAGCTGGAGGTTGTTGAGCAGTGTGTGAGTGTGTGTGTGCATGTGTTCTAAATGCATCTCTGTCTTTGTGTAGAGAGTTGAGGTGTGCGTGTGTACCTGCCTCTGTGTTTGTGTGCGTCTGTGTGTCGTTCCTGCATGTGCCTGTCTTCCTGTGACTGTGCGGCATGCTTGGGTGCCTGCTTGTGTCTGCGTGGCTCTCCTGCCTTTACCTCCGCGGCGTGCCTGCCTGTGTCTGCTTGGCTCTCCTGCCTTTACCTCCGCGGCGTGCCTGCGTGGCATGCCAGCCTATGCCTGCGCGGCGTGCCTGCAAGCCTGCCTGCATGCGTACACCTGGGTGTGTATCTGTGTGTGTTCGGTGCCTGTGTGCGTCAGTTTGTGCGTGCGTGTCTGCCTACCTGCATCTGTCTGTGCATGCCCGGTGGTGGGTGTCTGTGCGTCCTGGCCTGCATGTGCCTGCCTGCCTGTGACTGCGCAGCGTGCGTGTCTGCCTGCCTGTGTCTGTGTGGCTCTCCTGCCTGTGCCTACGCGGTGTGCCTGCCTGTGCCTACGCGGCGTGCCTGCCTGTGTCTGCGCGGCGGGCCTGCAAGCCTGCCTGAATGCGTACACCTGGGTGTGGGTGTGTATCTGCGTGTGCTCGGTGCCTGTGCGCATCTGTTTGTGCGTGCGTGTCTGCCCACCTGCATATGTCTGTGCGTGCCCATTTGTGGGTGTCTGTGCATCCTGGCCTGTATATGTGCGTGCGTGTGTCTGAGCGTGTGTGCATGTTATACCTGCATCTATGTCTTGTAGGCCTTCTCTGTCTAGAGTCTGAAGCACTTCCCCGGACAGCCTCTGGCTCTCCCTGCCTTCTGCTGGGCTGATGCTTTACAGAGACTGTCAGCAGCAACGACTCCACCCCGATAAGGGGGTTTGACACCTGTAAACACAGACACACACACACATTCAATTAGTTCCCTTGATATGAACTAAAGAGGCAGGAGGCAACAGCAACTCCAAATAAACTTGGTAGGTGTGTTACCTTCCTGCCAATGACAATCCACTCTGTGTCTGCCATCTCCTCGTGTGACTTTAAAGATGTTGCCTTTGGTGACATATGCATGCACATTGTTTTTAATGCATGTGTAGCGCCCCTGTACTCTAAGGAGCGTAACAATATATATGATGGTTCAGTTATGACAGATACAATATCCTTAGGGCTAATAATAGGAGGGGGGAGAAAACTGACAACAAGACTAATCTATCTATTATAAATACAATGGTTTTATTAAATATAAAGATATAAGAATAACAACAATAATAATAATAACAATAATAATAACAATAATACAAAAGAAAAGAGAGCTCTATTAATTATCAAATAAAACAATTAAACAGACAAAACAAATAGTGTGTGCAATGGTGAAAGTCAGTATATGTGAGGCTTTTCTTTCTCCAGTCCACGCAGTTCAATCGCTCTTTGGGTAGCTCGCCATCCAATGTTCCAAGGTACATAAAAAACCAATCTGCGTACAGCAGGTCAACAGAACAATCAGCAATATACAATTAATAATCAAAGAATCTAAAATCTAATGTTCAAATTAATCAAAGGGATCGCACTGTGCGCGAGCCGCGGAACATTCCACTCCAACGGCCCCTCTCCAACGTCTGTTAATTACATCAACCTC
Source organism: Sprattus sprattus (assembly GCF_963457725.1). NCBI lineage: Eukaryota > Metazoa > Chordata > Actinopteri > Clupeiformes > Clupeidae > Sprattus > Sprattus sprattus. The sequence goes on along the minus strand of NC_137909.1, from coordinate 658,777 downwards.
CTTAGTATTTCTATAAGTTAATAGCCTATAGTTAATTCCCAATTCAATTATAACACCTTTATACATTCCCCAATTCCCCTATACAAAGACATATAACTCCGATTCAATATTAACACTTATATCATACAACATACAACATATATCATTCGTGATTCAACAATAACAACTATAATTTCCCCGATTCAACTATCCCGAACCATTTAACTCCCGATTCGATAATAACACTAATATTCTCTTTAACATACACACATATCAATCTTCATTTAACAATACTATATACACAAACATTAAAAGAAATTCTCCGATTGGTTTTAAGAATTACGATGGGTAAAACAAACGGTCAGTTTAATTACTCACCGGAGATCGGATCATATCATAAACAATTCAGGTCAGGTTCAGGTCAAGTTCACGTCAAGGAAATCAAGTAGAAAAAGTAAAATGATTTAAAGCAAAGAAATATGAATTGATAAGAAAACGATTTAAAAGGTAAAAAAGAGGGTTTCGAGGAGCAGAAATCAATTGGGGTGTATCCAGGGTATCAAAGAAAGTAGTATAATGAAAAGAAAACAAAAGATCTCCTTGGAGACGGTCGCGTGAAAGAATTACACGCGACTACTATTCTACCCACTTATTCAGGTGGGTTACATCCTCCCCCCTTAAATCACCCTGAGTCCCTTCATGGGTGTCTACAGATCTGACCTTCTTAAAGTTAGATCCTCAGGACTGAGTGGCTATCTAGTTCATTGAATGAGATTATGGCCTTATTAAATCCATCTAGCAGTGTCTGTGCAAAGGAGATAAGGGGGTTCCCTAACTGAGTGTACTGAATGCGGCTTGGAGCTCTCCTGGATCTCTCAGATCTTCTTGGAGGACAAGCTTCATCTCTTACAGCAGGCACTTCCGTTCCATCAGACGCCTCATGGCTGGGACTGCTCGGTGTGTCTGGCACGCCTGTAGGCATCCTCTCCCTTTCCTCTTCCCTTGGTTCCATCAGATTTCCAAAGAGGTGATCAACTTGAAACTCTTCTGTCATGTCCGTCACACAGTTGTCGACATATTCAGGTAAGTTGCATCCATTTACCTCTTCTTCAGGTTCAGCAGCACCAACAGGATTTCCAGCACCAGCAGCAGGGACAGGACCCTTAATGACGGCAGCATGGATGGGATCCTCGGCACCAGTGGCATGGGCAGGATTCTCACCGTCAGCAGTGGCATGGACAGGTAGAGCATCATCATCATCCATGAGCTCCACGGGTAAGTCTCCATATCCCTCAGGTCCCGCTGGGGGAACAGCTGGGGAGTCATGGCGGCCGTTGTGAACCTTGTAGACTCGGGAAAATCTCGTCTCAGGGAATGTTGGAGGACATTCTGAGCAGGAGTCTTCACTCTCAGAGTCTGAAGCATCACTTCCTGACCGTTGAACAGGGTTGTTCCTTGTTCGGGGTCGTCGATTTGCTCTTGTTTCAGTGGGCTCTTCATCCTCCTCATCCATCAGGACTCCACAGGGCAGCAGTAGGTCTCTGTGCAGGGTGCGGGTTGGACCATCTGTCCCCTCAGGTTGGACAACATAGACAGGTACTTCATCCACTTGCCTGATCACCCTGTAGACACAAGATTCCCACCGGTCAGCCAGCTTGTGCTTGTTCCGTAGCCGCATGTTCCGAACCAAGACACGGTCTCCCTGTTCGAGAGTGGACTCCCGGACAGACTTGTCGAAACGCCTTTTGTTTCTGACCGCCACCTTTTCTTTATTCTTCAAAGCCAGGTCATAACTCTCTTTGAGGTGAGACTTGAGTTCCCTCACGTACTGAGAGTGGGAAGTTGACTGAACTCCTCGAACTGGCAACCCGAATGCAATGTCGATGGGCAGGCGGGGTTGTCTGCCGAACATTAATTCATAGGGGGAGAATCCGGTGACTTCGTTCTTCGTGCAGTTGTAGGCGTGAGTGAGAGGTTTGACGAAGTCACGCCACCTGCTCTTCTCCTTATCCTTCAGGGTTCCCAGCATACTGAGGAGCGTTCTGTTGTACCTCTCCACGGGGTTTCCTCTTGGATGGTACGGACTGGTCCTCACCTTCCGGGTTCCAGTGACAGCACAGAGCTCCTTGATAGTGCGAGACTCAAAGTCTCGGCCTTGGTCACTATGGAGTCTTTCAGGAAATCCGTAGTGGACAAAGAACTGCTCCCATAGACATCTGGCGACGGTGCAAGCTTTCTGGTCTTTCGTTGGTATAGCAACTGCATACTTCGTGTAGTGATCCGTGATCACCAGGATGTCTTTGGTGTTCTTGCTGTCAGGTTCAAGGGACAAGAAATCCATGCACACCAGCTCCATCGGCCTTGTGGTCTGGATGTTGACGAGGGGTGCTGCCTTTTCTGGCTGAGACTTCCGTCTGACGCATCGGCCACAGGACTTCATTTTCTTCTCAACATCAGCAGCCATTTTCGGCCAATAGAAACGGGATCTGGTCAGTTCAATTGTACGTTCAATCCCGAGATGCCCCATGTCATCGTGCAGACTCTTGAGTACTACTGGTCTTAGCTCTTGAGGTAGCACAAGCTGACAGACAGGCCGTGAGTCACACTGCCGATTCCTGTACAAGACACCATTCTTGAGTTCTAGGCGACTCCACTCTTTTGCCATCAACTTAAACTCAGGTGAATCAGCCATGAGATGGGGTGTGGCCTGTTCACCTGATTCAAGCAGGGAGATGACTTTTCCTATGACAGGATCGGCTTTCTGGTGTCGGATCAGTTCATCCTCAGAGAACATCGGGATGGTGACTTGTCCCTCCAGGCAGCCATCCTCTTCAAAAACATCGGGCACAGCCTCAGGGTGAAGTGCGAGGGATTCGACCAGTGTCATAGGTGTGGAGTCTGACTGGGTATGGCAGAGGTGTCTGTGACAGGCAGCAGAGACAACATCAGTAGGTAAGTTCCACTGAACAGCTGAAGATGGCAAGTGCCTAGAAGTGAACTGCTTGATCCTCTGACTTTCCTCCAGCGATGCCTCATCGCATATCAGTTCACCATGAGGACGTCTTGAGAGTCCGTCTGCATCCTGATTTTGCTTTCCAGCTCTGTACTTGATGTCGAAGTTGAACGTTGAGAGGGCGGCCAACCAACGGTAGCTTGCTGCATCAAGTTTGGCTGAGGTCAGGATGTAGGTAAAGGGGTTATTGTCAGTGATAACTGTGAAGGTGTTTCCATAGAGGTAGTCATGGAACTTTTCAACAATGGCCCACTTCAAGGCTAAAAACTCTAGCTTGTGTGCAGGGTATCTTGCCTCACTGGATGACAGACCTCGGCTGGCATAAGCAATGATACGGCTATGCCCATCTTGTTGCTGATAATGGGTGCCTCAGTTCGAACAGAACCTTGTATCCGAGTGAGCTTTTCACTCAACAAAGACTGCAAGTCCAAACCGCTCAGTTTGGCGATGTCTCTAAGTGAGTTTATGTATGTTTGAGTTAAACTGCTGCCTACGTACTTAGAGTACACGGTAGAGAGTTGCCTAATGCAGTGGACTGTGTGGGGGTCATCTGGGGAAGGCCTATAGCATGGTAAATTACCAAGCTTCTCTACAGCAAGCCCTGACTCAAACTCTACGATTACTGTGTTTTGTAAGTCTGGATCAGTGCTACTTACATATATTACTCTCGAAAAAGGCCCATGCTCCTCTAGGAACCTGAAAATTTCCCCATCTGCATCACTGTCAGTTAACCCACCAACTAAGACAGAGTTAGTAATTTTTACATTTTTTTCTTTAACCACTTCCATTTTTCAAAAGGTAATTTCTCAATTTGACTGTGTTTCCAAGGAGAGAAAGGAAGAAAAAAAATACAAATACAATTATTACATACAATTCACTGCAATATTGTAAGTTAATTACAAAACTTATTGTCAATACTGCCCCCTCCTGGCTAGCTCGCCAAGTTTATGTAGCGCCCCTGTACTCTAAGGAGCGTAACAATATATATGATGGTTCAGTTATGACAGATACAATATCCTTAGGGCTAATAATAGGCTCGGCATTGGAGGGGGGAGAAAACTGACAACAAGACTAATCTATCTATTATAAATACAATGGTTTTATTAAATATAAAGATATAAGAATAACAACAATAATAATAATAACAATAATAATAACAATAATAATAACAATAATACAAAAGAAAAGAGAGCTCTATTAATTATCAAATAAAACAATTAAACAGACAAAACAAATAGTGTGTGCAATGGTGAAAGTCAGTATATGTGAGGCTTTTCTTTCTCCAGTCCACGCAGTTCAATCGCTCTTTGGGTAGCTCGCCATCCAATGTTCCAAGGTACATAAAAAACCAATCTGCGTACAGCAGGTCAACAGAACAATCAGCAATATACAATTAATAATCAAAGAATCTAAAATCTAATGTTCAAATTAATCAAAGGGATCGCACTGTGCGCGAGCCGCGGAACATTCCACTCCAACGGCCCCTCTCCAACGTCTGTTAATTACATCAACCTCCTTAGTATTTCTATAAGTTAATAGCCTATAGTTAATTCCCAATTCAATTATAACACCTTTATACATTCCCCAATTCCCCTATACAAAGACATATAACTCCGATTCAATATTAACACTTATATCATACAACATACAACATATATCATTCGTGATTCAACAATAACAACTATAATTTCCCCGATTCAACTATCCCGAACCATTTAACTCCCGATTCGATAATAACACTAATATTCTCTTTAACATACACACATATCAATCTTCATTTAACAATACTATATACACAAACATTAAAAGAAATTCTCCGATTGGTTTTAAGAATTACGATGGGTAAAACAAACGGTCAGTTTAATTACTCACCGGAGATCGGATCATATCATAAACAATTCAGGTCAGGTTCAGGTCAAGTTCACGTCAAGGAAATCAAGTAGAAAAAGTAAAATGATTTAAAGCAAAGAAATATGAATTGATAAGAAAACGATTTAAAAGGTAAAAAAGAGGGTTTCGAGGAGCAGAAATCAATTGGGGTGTATCCAGGGTATCAAAGAAAGTAGTATAATGAAAAGAAAACAAAAGGTCTCCTTGGAGACGGTCGCGTGAAAGAATTACACGCGACTACTATTCTACCCACTTATTCAGGTGGGTTACACATGACAATAACATAAATGCAGGAACATGAAGAGCAGACCATCTACCTTGTTATATTAATAACCCTATGAAAAACACAGTGGTGGCAAAAGCCACATAGGCTATACTTTGTCCATGTTTGAAACACAGCTCATGAATTAACCACACTACATATTACTAACAGATAACATAAGCAAAGGATTTGCTGATGAGAACGAGTGAAATTCCATGACATCAACAGTGAGAGTAGCTACCTAAACATGTGTAAAAGAGACTGTATTCATATGACTACCTCCCAATAAATTTGTTTATACATCTGAATTGAAACGATCGTGTAGAAAATACTGATTCACAGTCCAAACATTCTCATTCATTCATAGCACTCGTAGCTAAAAGCCTCCTTAATATAGCTTACTTCCAGTAAGATAAGGGAGTGTTTGTAACTTAGCTATATGGCTAAATACATCGATACGACAACATAAAACAACAGTGATTGTAGAAACCTAAACATTTGTAAAAGAGCCTGTATTCATATGACTACCTCCCAATACATTATTTTATACATCTGAATTTAAACGATCGTGAAGAAAATACTGATTCACAGTCCAAACATTCTCATTCTCATTCATAGCCCTCATAAGCCCCCATAATATAGCGAACTTCCAGTCATAAGGTAGTGTTTGTAAAGTAGCTAGATGGCTAAATACATGGATACGACAACATAAAACAACGGGTGAAATGAATTATAACTTAAGTTATATCATACAACACTAACAATTAACATTAGCAATGGAAACGCTGATGAGAACTAACGAAATTCCAGTCCGATAACAGAGTGTTTGTAGCGAAATTCCAGTCGGATAACCAAGAGTGTTTTTTAAGGTTGAAAGCTAGCTAAACATTAGAGGTTAAATTGGTTCAAATGTGTTAATACTCACCAGGTCAAGATAATCTGCCTCGGTTGATTGCCCGTAGTTTAACTTCACTCTTTGAATTACCTGCACGTAGCGTAAACCATGTGACGTCGCCCCTCCAGCATTTCTCCTGACGTTGCTCTGCAGGATTTCTGCCGTGATTGGTCAATTGTTCTCAACTCTGCAAACTGGTGTGAACGTGATTGGCCAAATCTTTTCAGAATCTTTTCAGGTCCAAAAAAAATTAGCCGGTCGTGTAGTCGGCAGCTGGGGCTGGTAACCGGAGGGTGTCCGGTTCGATCCCTGACCAGAAGGAAAAATGAGAAAATTGCTAATTTTTCAGCTTTTTGCTGGTTTTTATATGGTTAAAAAGGGACGTTTGGGTAGGGACAATTGGGAACATAACTGACATCTGAGGCACTTTTGGGACATTGGGGTTTCGGAGAATAGCGCATGTTCGTCGGACTGACTATTTTGGCTCGGGGGGGTCTACCATGGAGCTCGCGCCAATACCCCCAACTTTTTGGGACAATTGAGAACATAACTGACATTTGAGAAGAATAAAAACCACAGTAACAGTGACTTTCTTAAGGTAAAGTAACAGTGACTCTCTTAAGGTTTATATTTTGCTGGTTTAACCGGCCGGGTTGGGAGTTCTTTCTGTGGGGCAGCCGTGGCCTACTGGTTAGGGTTTAGGGCTGGTAACCGGAGGGTTGCCGGTTCGATCCCCATTGGGACATTTGGGTAGGGACAGTTGGGTTAGGACAATTGGGAACATAACTAACATTTGAGGCACTTTCGGGACATTTGGGTTAGGACGTTTGGGAACAAGCCTTGCCCGCTTTGCGACATAGTCCGATCTCGAGACAATCGGACATTGCCTCATGAAAAAAGCTTAAATCAAAAATCTTGGTCGCAAAAAATTCCAAGGGAATAGGGAGGAGACGAAAATGTTGTGAGAAATGCTTGGAACCTGTACCATCACGGTAGCATAGCGGGTAGGGTACAGCACTACGAACGTGAGAAGCAACGGTTCAAAACCCGTTAAGTGCAAGATATACAATATCACCTGAAAGCCACCGGTTCGATACCCGCAACAGGCACTCTTGTCCCAGGTTACTGAATAGCTCCCCTTGTATCAGAATAAACCTGACTCTCTATGAACACAAGTCATTCTTTATTCCCTACGAATCACCCACACTGGATCCTCCCCCCCATTCAATAATTTATTATTTGGAGGCTAAAACTTTTTTGTGCTGAAAGGCAGCTTACTATTTATAATTTAGTTGTACTTAATATGTATAATGTTGCTGGCAACCGTGTTATTAAAGCAATAAGGTACTCGACAGTTGGGTTAGGACAATTGGGAACATAACTGACATTTGAGGCACTTTCGTGACATTTGGGTTAGGACGTTTGGGAACATAAATGACATTTGAGAACTATAAATACAAAACCTAAATTTCTGATGAATGAAAGTATTGATGAACCTGAAACCCCACCCCACCCCTCCCCTTAATTGAGGGATGGGCTTTCGAATGAACCCAGCCTAAAGATGCTACGTGCTTTGAGCAAAGAGATACAATGATTTAAACTTTTTGGCCTGAAGGGTTCTAAGGTTTTTCATACATTACTTTGGCCATGAGGGTCACACAGGGATGCAACCACTATTTACCCCCACTAAAGTGACCATGGCCTTTCCATCGAGCCTAATGTTGAGTTTGTGCGACCTTGCCTTGCAGAGATACTTTAATGCCAGAGGTCACATTTTATGGACTCATAAATCTGGAATGGAGGGTAGAGCCGTCACCATTCTTATGCCGCTACCTTAATTCAATCATTTCCTTTCCAACGAGACCATGTTCAACCTTGTACGTTATTGCTGGACCGAGGGAAGGGAAAGGTACAACCTGGGACCATGGGACATTTGAGGCACTCTTGGGACATATGGGTGCCCGAGAATGGTGCATGGTCGTCGGGCTGACTGTTTTGGCTTGGGAGGGTCATGGAGCCCTCGCCACCACCCTCAACTTTTTGGGACATTTGAGAACATAACTGACATTTGAGAAGAATAAAAACCAAGGAAAGTAACAGTGACTCTCTTAAGGTAAAGTAACTACTAGTCTCTTCCAAATATGCAGGGACGTTGCGTCTTTTGTCCAGGGAACACCGGTTCGAACGGCGAGACGCAGGAACCTTCCTATGGCTAACTCCGTCAGGGAACCTGTGGCCAAAACGAAACCAACGCAGGCTAGTCCGACCTTAGGCGCTATGCGACATAGTCCGATATCGAGGCAATCGGATATTGCCTCATGAAAAAACCTTAAATCAAAAATCTAATTTCCAAGGGTGGAGAGGTAAAAGCTTATGAGAAATGTTTGGGACATTTGGGGGGCTTTTGGGAAATTTGGGTAGGGGATTTGGGTTAGGACAATTGGGAACACATCTCAAACTGCAATCACTTTTATCACCACAGGATGGCAGAAGCGCTCCATCTTAAAACTCATTATTACTAATTTTTCACCTTCTCACTGGTTTTCCCATAAGAGAGTCATAATTACTCCTTTTTCACCTTTACAAGCTTATGAGAAATGCTTGGGACATTTGAGGCACTTTGGTAACAGTAACAGTGACTCTCTTAAGGTAAAGTAACAGTGACTCTCTTAAGGTTTATTTTGTGGTATTTGGGCATGAAAAGCATTGTTCCCTTATGTCCCGTGGCTCTGAAGGTG
>NC_137909.1:630000-645000 GCF_963457725.1 Sprattus sprattus | reverse complement strand
TGCATGCAGAGAGGTGTGGACCAACTCTGAGCGAGAGGGTACCGGGAGGACTTGGAGATAGCGTTTCAAGGCAGACCGGGGGGTTGGGGCGGTGAGTAGCCGGAGCCAACATCGCCTTTCCCGCCGCGGCCACCTGCTTCGGACGGCTCGGGTAGACGGGGCGTCTGAGTCTCGCTAGAGAGGGGTTCGGCGCGGTGACAGAGAGCTCCGTAGAGCCCTCGGCGTCCCCGGCCTGGAGGCTGACCGCGGTGGCGGGGAGGTGGGACCTGTGAGACAGGGTGCCTCCCCTGGCGGGTCACGGTTTCCAATCGGTCAAAAGGTATAGGAGAGGAGAGGGAGGAGAGTGTGGTCAACAGTCCGCTTCAAACCGCTTGAAAATCGGACACTCAGAGGCTGAGTTAACTCTCGTGGAACTTTTTTTATTTTTCGTTCTGAGCCTAAGTCCACTTTTTTAGGGTGCTCTCGATTTTGCGCCGTCACCCGGTGGCAAAACCTTTTTCTGTGATCCTCCAGGCCTTAGGGGGATTTTCAGAAGGTGTCCGAGAAAGGTGCATGGTCGTCGGACTGACCGTTTTCGGTCGGGAGGGTATTTTGTGGAGCCTCCGCCACCAACCCCAACTTTTTCGTACCCATGGTTAACCAAAACCCTACCCATGGTTAACCAAAATGGACTTAGAAAAAATCCACAGTTTTCAGACCTCCAGAGGGGTAGGACCCTGCTCAAAGGTGTCCGAGAATACTGCACCTTCAGCGGACATGCCATGAGCCTCTAGACCCCTCTATATCCTCCAGGAGGACCAGGATTTGAGGAACAAGTGTACGAGAACAGTGCACCTTCAGCGGACTGGCCCTGAGCAGCTACACCCCTGGTTACATCCTCCACAGGCACCAGGATGTGACAGAATGTTTCCGAGAATAGGTCACCTTCAGCGGACATGCCTTGAGCCTCTAGACCCCTATATATCCTCCGGGAGAGGGAGGAGAGTGTGGTCAACAGTCCGCTTCAAACCGCTTGAAAATCGGACACTCAGAGGCTGAGTTACCTCTCGTGGAACTTTTTTTATTTTTCGTTCTGAGCCTAAGTCCACTTTTTTAGGGTGCTCTCGATTTCGCGCCGTCACCCGGTGGCAAAACCTCTTTCTGTGATCCTCCAGGCCTTAGGGGGATTTTCAGAAGGTGTCCGAGAAAGGTGCATGGTCGTCGGACTGACCGTTTTCGGTCGGGAGGGTATTTTGTGGAGCCTCCGCCACCACCCCCAACTTTTTCGTACCCATGGTTAACCAAAACCCTACCCATGGTTAACCAAAATGGACTTAGAAAAAATCCACAGTTTTCAGACCTCCAGAGGGGTAGGACCCTGCTCAAAGGTGTCCGAGAATACTGCACCTTCAGCGGACATGCCAAGAGCCTCTAGACCCCTCTATATCCTCCAGGAGGACCAGGATTTGAGGAACATGTGTCCGAGAACAGTGCACCCTCAGCGGACTGGCCCTGAGCAGCTACACCCCTGGTTACATCCTCCACAGGCACCAGGATGTGACAGAATGTGTCCGAGAATAGGTCACCTTCAGCGGACATGCCTTGAGCCTCTAGACCCCTATATATCCTCCGGGAGAGGGAGGAGAGTGTGGTCAACAGTCCGCTTCAAACCGCTTGAAAATCGGACACTCAGAGGCTGAGTTACCTCTTTGTGGAACTTTTTTTATTTTTCGTTCTGAGCCTAAGTCCACTTTTTTAGGGTGCTCTCGATTTTGCGCCGTCACCCGGTGGCAAAACCTTTTTCTGTGATCCTCCAGGCCTTAGGGGGATTTTCAGAAGGTGTCCGAGAAAGGTGCATGGTCGTCGGACTGACCGTTTTCGGTCGGGAGGGTATTTTGTGGAGCCTCCGCCACCAACCCCAACTTTTTCGTACCCATGGTTAACCAAAACCCTACCCATGGTTAACCAAAATGGACTTAGAAAAAATCCACAGTTTTCAGACCTCCAGAGGGGTAGGACCCTGCTCAAAGGTTTCCGAGAATACTGCACCTTCAGCGGACATGCCATGAGCCTCTAGACCCCTCTATATCCTCCAGGAGGACCAGGATTTGAGGAACAAGTGTACGAGAACAGTGCACCTTCAGCGGACTGGCCCTGAGCAGCTACACCCCTGGTTACATCCTCCACAGGCACCAGGATGTGACAGAATGTTTCCGAGAATAGGTCACCTTCAGCGGACATGCCTTGAGCCTCTAGACCCCTATATATCCTCCGGGAGAGGGAGGAGAGTGTGGTCAACAGTCCGCTTCAAACCGCTTGAAAATCGGACACTCAGAGGCTGAGTTACCTCTCGTGGAACTTTTTTTATTTTTCGTTCTGAGCCTAAGTCCACTTTTTTAGGGTGCTCTCGATTTCGCGCCGTCACCCGGTGGCAAAACCTCTTTCTGTGATCCTCCAGGCCTTAGGGGGATTTTCAGAAGGTGTCCGAGAAAGGTGCATGGTCGTCGGACTGACCGTTTTCGGTCGGGAGGGTATTTTGTGGAGCCTCCGCCACCACCCCCACTGGCCCTGAGCAGCTACACCCCTGGTTAACCAAAACCCTACCCATGGTTAACCAAAATGGACTTAGAAAACACTGGAGGCCTACAGACACACACACCTCCCCAGACAGGCCTAAGAAGCCTCCTGTCTATTAAAGGTCCCCAAAGGTCAGAGAGACAGACAGAGAGCTCCAAACACTGCCCAGTGTGTTGGGTTCACTTACTGGGAGGCCTACAGACACACACACCTCCCCAGACAGGCCTAAGAAGCCTGCTGTCTATTAAAGGTCCCCAAAGGTCAGAGAGACACACAGAGAGCTCCCAGCACTGCCCAGTGTGTTGTGTTCACTTACTGGGAGGCCTACAGACACACACACCTCCCCAGACAGGCCTAAGAAGCCTGCTGTCTATTAAAGGTCCCCAAAGGTCAGAGAGACACCCAGAGAGCTCCAAACACTGCCCAGTGTGTTGGGTTCACTTACTGGGAGGCCTACAGACACACACACCTCCCCAGACAGGCCTAAGAAGCCTGCTGTCTATTAAAGGTCCCTAAAGGTCAGAGAGACACACAGAGAGCTCCAAACACTGCCCAGTGTGTTGGGTTCACTTACTGGGAGGCCTACAGACACACACACCTCCCCAGACAGGCCTAATTAGCCTGCTGTCTATTAAAGGTCCCCAGAGGTCAGAGAGACACACAGAGAGCTCCAAACACTGCCCTGTGTACTGTATTAAGTCACAGCAAGCCCAAATGGCTCACACTTGTCTCCCTTTAGGCCCAAAAATTCTGCCTGCTATTAAAGCTCTCTGAGGGTCCCACAGACACACACAGAGCTCCCAGCACTGCCCAGCACTAACCCTAACCCCCAGTACTGCCCTTAGCCCCAGCCCACTGCCCCCAAACACAGTGAGCTCCACGAGGCTCCCACAGACACACACAGAGCTCCCAGCACTGCTGGACGTCTAACTGAGGTCGCCATTGAATTCTAGATAGCTCGCTCCGTTTCTCACTTGCCGCCACAGCCTTCAGACAATCAGTCATCAGCACAAGTTCGCCTCATGAAAACCGGAGATTCATACCGATCTGCCACGCCCCACTGTGTGGTGTGTTTGTTTAGTGTGTAGCGCAGTTGACTGTGTGGTGTGTTTGTTTAGTGTGTAGCGCAGTTGCACTACGGGGTGTTGAGCTGCTTATTATGTGTAGGTTTTTAAGGATGCAATGTGCATCGTGGTCCGGTGCTTCCGCCCTGTATAGCTTTTCCTTCATAGAGTCGAGCCTTTCTTTCATATTAAAGCTCTCTGAGGGTCCCACAGACACACACAGAGCTCCCAGCACTGCCCAGCACTAACCCTAACCCCCAGTACTGCCCTCAGCCCCAGCACCCAAACACAGTGAGCTTCATGAGGCTCCCACAGACACACACAGAGCTCCCAGCACTGCTGGACGTCTAACTGAGGTCGCCATTGAATTCTAGATAGCTCGCTCCGTTTCTCACTTGCCGCCACAGCCTTCAGACGATCAGTCATCAGCACAAGTTCGCCTCATGAAAACCGGAGATTCATACCGATCTGCCACGCCCCACTGTGTGGTGTGTTTATTTAGTGTGTAGCGCAGTTGACTGTGTGGTGTGTTTGTTAAGTGTGTAGCGCAGTTGCACTACGGGGTGTTGAGCTGCTTATTATGTGTAGGTTTTTAAGGATATAATGTGCATCGTGGTCCGGTGCTTCTGCCCTGTATAGCTTTTCCTTTATAGAGTCGAGCCTTTCTTTCATACCGGGGAGACATTCACAATTTAGGACAGAGTTGCTTGAGGTGGGATTTGAACCTGCAATTCTCAGATGGTTTTCTGGAATCTTACCCTTTGCGGGTTTCGAACCTGTGCTCATCAGGTCTGTTGTGCCGCGCCCTACCCACTAAGCCACCGTGCTGGTACAGATTTCCGCCTGTCAGTGCGCCCAAATCACCGATTCCTCACCCCATATTTTCCCAGGCTCTTTCTCTTTCAATCTTTCTCTCTCTCAGAGTTGCTTCATGTGGGGTTCGATCCTACGATTTTCAGGTGGTTTCGTCGAAACTAACACCTTTAATGGGTGGTTTCACCGAGACTTGCCCTTCGCGGGGTTCGAACCTGTGCTTCTCAGGTACCTCAGCCACTAATATGCCTCTCCCCACTCATCCGGGGCAAATTCTCGCTAGAGAAGGGTTCGGCGCGGTGACAGAGAGCTCCGTAGAGCCCTCGGCGTCCCCGGCCTGGAGGCTGACCGCGGTGGCGGGGAGGTGGGACCTGTGAGACAGGGTGCCTCCCCTGGCGGGTCACGGTTTCCAATCGGTCAGAAGGTTTAGGAGAGGAGAGGGAGGAGAGTATGGTCAACAGTCCGCTTCAAACCGCTTGAAAATCGGACACTCAGAGGCTGAGTTACCTCTCGTGGAACTTTTTTTATTTTTCGTTCTGAGCCTAAGTCCACTTTTTTAGGGTGCTCTCGATTTCGCGCCGTCACCCGGTGGCAAAACCTCTTTCTGTGATCCTCCAGGCCTTAGGGGGATTTTCAGAAGGTGTCCGAGAAAGGTGCATGGTCGTCGGACTGACCGTTTTCGGTCGGGAGGGTATTTTGTGGAGCCTCCGCCACCACCCCCAACTTTTTCGTACCCATGGTTAACCAAAACCCTACCCATGGTTAACCAAAATGGACTTAGAAAAAATCCACAGTTTTCAGACCTCCAGAGGGGTAGGACCCTGCTCAAAGGTGTCCGAGAATACTGCACCTTCAGCGGACATGCCATGAGCCTCTAGACCCCTCTATATCCTCCAAGAGGACCAGGATTTGAGGAACATGTGTACGAGAACAGTGCACCTTCAGCGGACTGGCCCTGAGCAGCTACACCCCTGGTTACATCCTCCACAGGCACCAGGATGTGACAGAATGTGTCCGAGAATAGGTCACCTTCAGCGGACTGGCCATGTGCAGCTACACCCCTAGTTACATCCTCCACAGGCACCAGGATGTGAACATAATGTGTCCGAGGACAGAGCACCATCAACGGACTCTTTACCAGCTTTGAGTCCCTTGTTTTCGACTTCCAGAGGCACCATAATGTCAAAAACATGTGCCCGAGAAAGATGCACCATCAACGGACTCTCTATGAGCTTCTGGGGCCTTGTTACAATCCTCCAGGAGGCTTCTGAAAAGGAGCTCTCTAGTCCCGAGATGGTACCCGGTGGCAAAACCTCTTTTAGGCATCCTCCAGGCTTAAGGGGAATCCTCAGAGAGTGTCCGAAAAAAGTGCACTGTCGTCGGACTGACCGTTTTGGCTCGGGAGGGTAGGCCATGGAGCTCGCGCCAGCACCCCCAACTTTTTTTTACCCATGGTTAACCAGTAACTATGAGTCTCTTAAGGTTCCATAAGAGAGTCATACTATGACTCTTATGGAAAAGTAACTATGACTCTGTCATAGGGTCGGGGCAAAAACGAATCTCAAGAACATTAAGGCTAAATAAATATCAGAGTTGATCCAAATGATTGAGGGAAGTTGGCTAGCAATAACCCCAATTATGGGATAAAGATTGGCTCTGAAAGAGGAAATAGCCTGGAAATGTACTGTGGGAGGAATCGGTGACTTGGTCGCACTGACAGGTGGGATTTTGTATCAGCACGGTGGCTCAGTGGGTAGGGCGCGGCACCACGAACCTGAAGAGCAGAGGTTCGAAACCCGCAAAGGGTAAGATTTCAGAAGAACATCTGAGAATCGCAGGTTCAAATCACACCTGAAGCAACTATGTCCTAAGTTGCATATGAATCCCCGGAGAAAAATAACACACAAATCGCAATCAAACTCTGTAAGCAGAACGTGGCAAACTCTGTAAGCAGAACATGGCATACTTTGAAGACAGAACTTGGCAAACTCTGTATACACAACCCGGAAAACTCTGTAAACGGAATGAGGCAAACTCTGTAAACGGAGTGAGGCAAACTCTGTAAACAGAACGTGGCAAACTCTGTAACAGAACTCAGCAAACTCTGTGAAAAGAACCTGGCAAGTTCTTTAAACAGAAAATATAATATTTTGTTTTTATCTTTTTTTAAAGCCATTCGTCTCACACGTTTCACCCTAGAAAGGCGCCCGGTGTACGCCGGAGTATCCTTTCTGCCCCCGGTGATTTCGCATCCCAGGTGCTGAGGTCCCACGGGGCCTCTACTTGGGAGGGTAGGGAATTTCGGTCGACCCCTCCCGCTGGCAGGCCGTTGCTGAGGATTGTGTAAATCAGTTGTAAAAGTCACACAGCAATCATATAATATAAAATTATATGTTTTTCGGTTTCCTAACCGTTGTCGGCAGTGGAAGTCGATTGTAAAAATCACAGGTACGGTGTTGCACCCCGCACAGTAACCGGAACCCCACGGGGTGGGCAGAGAAATCTGCCAGAACATCCAGCAGGAATGGCTGCGATGAAGAAGGGCAAGACCACAGGTCGCAAGGCTAAGTGGTCTGTAAAAGAACTAAAAACTTTGATGGAGATGGAGGAGGCTCTCGAGCAAGGCCAATACTCTGTATATTACATGAATGTGGAAATTGCAAGTCAGCTTCCAGGTAGGTCCTCCCACGAAGTGAAAGAGAAAAGACAGTGCATGAGACGGCAATCTCACAGGAGAAGCACTAAGCTCTTACTGCAGCCAACAGAGGCAAACCTGGAGAGGCAGGAAATCCCTGCTGAACTCAATCTGCTGATACAGCCACGAGGGTTACAAGCAGTAACTGGCCTCAACAGAAAATTAAGGTGGCAAGCTGGTGCTCTCATTGACATGTACACTCACGAACACGAAATCAGGCGGGCGCTCACACTGGCAAGCAGGAAGGACCCGGGCGCAGCATTGGCCATTGAGACCGCTACGGCGATGGTGATAAGGGAGGCGAGAAGAAAAGGTCCAGCGACCAAAAAGAACAGCAAAGCTGGCGAGCCGATGAAGCCCCGAAGCAAGCGAGAAATGAAGAGGGATGAGGTCCATAAACTCAGAAAACTAATGAGTACGGACCCGGCTAAGCTTGTTAGCTATGTCCTTGACGGGAGTGAAGCGACCGACTGCCCAGTCCCGCTGCCTCAATTACACGAAGTGTTTGAAAGGCGTTGGATGGGGTCAGAAGGTGCCTTCAAGGGCTTGGGAGGCTTTAAGGCCGCCAGCGGGGCGGACAACGAACACTTCTCCACCCTGTTCACCCCCGAAGAGGTGCTCACACACCTCAGAAAGACGGACAGGAAATCGGCACCAGGCACGGACGGCATCGGGCGGGATGACCTACTCCTCTGGGACCCGAAGGGTGTGAAGCTATCAAAACTCTTTGGCAGCTGGCTTGCGGCGGGGTTCATACCTCAGTGTGTAAAGCCCGCGAGAACTGTACTGATACCAAAGACCTCCGACCCTCTGCTGTTGAATGACCCGAATAACTGGCGCCCAATCACTATCGGCTCGATGCTGATGCGGCTGTTCTCACGACTGCTAAATGGGCGCCTTACGAAAGCCTGCACTATCCACGACAGGCAGCGAGGGTTCAGGGACTCTCCTGGCTGTAGTGAGAATCTTCACATCCTTCAAAGTCTGGTTAAAGCCAGCAGCAGGGAGAGAAAGTCACTAGCGGTGGTGCTCGTGGACGTGGCAAAGGCTTTCGATACGGTGACACACGAGCACTTGCTTGTAGTGCTCAGGCAGAGAGGTCTGGATGAACACATCATAAACACAATACAAAGCTCGTACGACGGGGGCGTAACTTGCATTGAAGCCGGGGGAGAACAATCTGAACCCATTGCAATGAAAGTCGGTGTGAAGCAGGGTGACCCACTGTCCCCATTGCTTTTCAATCTGGCTCTTGATCCACTGCTCCACACACTGGAAAGCCTCGGTAAGGGAGTAAATATCGCAGACACAAAGCTGGTCTCGCTTGCATTCGCAGATGACCTGGTGCTGGTCAGCGACACATGGAAGAACATGGATTTCAATATCAGAATCCTGAATGACTTCTGTGCCCTGACGGGGCTTAAGGTGCACGCAAGCAAGTGCTTCGGCTTCATGGTTACCCCCTTGAAACACAGCATGAAAATGAAAGTGAATGACTGTCCCCCCTGGCAGATCGAGGGGACACCAATAGAAATGGTTGAAAGTGGAAGGGCGGTAAGATATCTGGGAATTCAGGTCGGTCCAGTGAGGGGCCTCGAGAAACCCGACATTCTCAAAGAGTTACAAGTGGCGCTGGATAAGGTAGGGGCGACACCATTAACTGCCCCTCAAAAGATTTGGCTGCTTAAGACCTTCATAATCCCCAGGCATTTCTACCGGGTCGACCACTGCGACTACAGTATAGTTCGGCTGCGACTGCTGGACCGGCTACTACGTAGCACAGTAAAAACATGGCTGGGTCTAGCGCAGACCACATGTGATGGGTTGCTCTATGCTAGAGCGAGAGACGGAGGTCTGGGGCTACAAAAGTTGAGCGCCGTTATTCCTGATATGCAGGCAAAGCGGTTGTGGAAACTTTTGCACTCTGATGATGAAGTCATCAGAAAGATAGCCTGGGACCAGAACGGGCTGGAGGACTGGAGAAGAGCTTGGCTCAAAGCGGGCGGGCAACTGGAGAAATTACCAACTCCAGAGGGTGTGCCAGTAACGAACGTTACTGAAGCAGATGGGGCCCCTCAGCTATCCCGGTACAAGAGACCATGCGAGTGGCAAGATGTAGAGTTCGACCGGTGGGCAGGCAAATCGGTGCAGGGAGTTGGAATAGCCTGGTTCAAAGACTCTCCAGAGTCTAATGCCTGGCTCTCCAAACTCCCAAAAGTGCAACACAAATTCTGCTCACAAGCACTACAGCTACAAGTGAGCGTCTACCCTACCAGGGAATTTATGGCAAGGGGCCAAAGCAAGTGGAACGCGAGTTGCCGAGGCTGTCACGCGAGGCTTGAGTCCGCCTCACACCTCCTCGGAGCATGTCCCAGCGGTAGGGCGAAACGACTGGAGCGACACAATTTTGCATGCCATCGACTGGCAGTCGCTGCGAAGAAGCAGGGCTGGGTTGTCCACAGGGAGAAAGAATTTGGAAGCAGACCAAATGTGAGACGCCCAGACTTGGTCTTTTGCAAAGATGGTAAGGCAATGGTGCTGGATGTGACAGTGCGGTTTGAAAGGAACATCAACACACTAAAACTCGCAGGCCGAGAGAAAGTAAAGCACTACAAACCCATCAAGTACTTGGTGAAACAGGTCATGGGTGTAGAGGAAGTGGAAATACACGGATTTCCACTGGGAGCGAGGGGCCTCTGGCATAAACCCAACAACAAGATCCTCAAGAGAATGGGACTTTCTAAGAGCAGTGCAAAAGCTCTCGCGTCGAGACTTTGTAAGAGTGTTCTGAGAGGATCCTTAACTATCTTGAGTGACATCCTACAAAGTAGGGATTGAATACTTTATATTAAAGTGAAAAGCTTAAGAGGAAAAGCTATACAGGGCGGAAGCACCGGACCACAATGCACATTGCATCCTTAAAAACCTACACATAATAAGTAGCTCAACACCCCGTAGTGTAACTGCGCTACACACTAAACAAACACACCACACAGTGGGACGTGGCATATCGGTAGGAATCTCCGGTTTTCATGAGGCGAACTTGTGCTGATGACTGATCGTCTGAAGGCTGTGGCGGCAAGCGAGAAACGGAGCGAGCTATCTAAAGTTCAATGGCGACCTCAGTTAGACGTCCGTTCCACAAACCTGAAGAACGAGGCACCAGTCAGGAACGCTGAGTGGAGGGTGTGTCTCAGGTTACGGGTCAGACCTTAACTGCGCACCCGAAAATCTGGGGAGAGAAGCGAGGAATGGAGAAAGATGTTGTAGATATCAACAACGATCTCGGTTGGACGTCCGTTCCCCGGTGCCACGGGGCTGTGCAGTGAGGTTCTCGATGCCGGCTTGGCACACACTCAGGGCGACCTGGTGTGGACAAGCAAGGTGGATAATTAAACCCTTAAAGCTACACATAATATTACAACTCAACACCCCATAGCATAACTGCGCTACACACTAAACAAACACATTCTTATTGTGATAAGATAAAAACACCCCCACAATAGTGGGTCAACAAACATAACCACACAAGGAGAAGACAAGCCGAGGATTCAGAGCGAGAGGACAAGCACATAGAAACCCAGTTTCCACTTCGGTGGCGTCTGGGGTCCACAGGTGGTGGTTCAGCCTGTCTGAGCAGACAATAAAACATCACCTGCTGAGCCAAAACCCAAAAGCTGATGGTGGTAGGTAGATAGCTTGGGATACACAGTATAACGGAGCCGTTACCCACAAATGCGCGTCCAGATGAATGCAAGGATACAGAATCTCCGTTGCCTGGATAGGTACAAAGCCTCGAGATACGGTCCGGGTCCCGTATGTTCGTCTGCCCGAGCTAGCAGGGCGGCAAGCGGGTGGGAGCGCAGCTAATGCAATACGCAGCATCCCCAGGACGTCCGACACCCTGTTAGTAGGAAACAGGAACGGTAAGATCAGGACGCAGGCTCGGTGGCCTCCCTTGAAAGGCGAGAAACGCCTGGATGAAGAAGCCCCGGGCGGTGGTGGGGGTAGCGAACAGAGTAAGATCCTGGTAAACTCCGCCGTAAACCACCTCCCATGGGCTGCAAGAACTCCTGCACGAGGTTCAGAACACCTCCATCCAGGCGGATACCCCCAGGAGTTCCGAGGACTGGCCTCGTACAAAAATGCCGGTCATTGAGCATGTTGCTCGGCGGCCAGCACTGGTCCGTTGGTCAACTCACTGCCGTGAGGTACGCGCCGGCGGGCTCTCGCTTCTGGTGTCAAGCGGCGCGGGAGCGATCCGCTCCGGGGACAGTGGCAGGTGGGGAGTTTGACTGGGGCGGTACACCTGTCAAACTGTAACGCAGGTGTCCTAAGGCGAGCTCGGGGAGGACAGAAACCTCCCGTGGAGCAGAAGGGCAAAAGCTCGCTTGATCTTGATTTTAAGTATGAATACGGACCGTGAAAGCGGGGCCTCACGATCCTTCTGGCTTTTTGGTGTTTTTGGTGTGTGTGTAGAGTTTTGCGTCATGTCCGGCAGACCTGACTGTAGCGAGTGTGTGACTGAGCCTCGCGGCCCAACACCGGTTAACGAAAGCAGAGAAAGCAGTGCAAACAGTAAAAATAGAGAAAGTACAACTGGCGTACTCACCATCTCGGGAGATGCTACTGTGGATAGTATTAGGTCGGAGTTGCTCACCATCGAAACTCTTGTTGAGGATCTACTCTGCCGCCAGTCGGAGCTGAAAGCCCTGCTCCTCCAGCTACACAAGCATGGAGCTCCACTTCCAGCTGATGGCGGGGCGTCTCCGGCGACCGGCGCGAGATCTGCCGCTGGGGATCCAGCTCACCTGAGTAGCACCTGCGCTCCGGTTCAGCTGCGCAATCGGTTTGGTCTGCTCGCTGATCTTTGTGATGAGGAGGCCCGTGACTCTGGTGCGGTTATCCGCGAAGTGCCGAAGAAGTCACGCAAACGGTCCTCCTGCTGCTTCTCCAACCCGGCGAGTCTGACCTCTCCCCCGGGCATCTCTGCCACCAGTGCCCCGCAGAGCAAACGTTCCCGGCTTCTGCATCCCCGCCGGGAACTAGCCCGCCATCCTCCTTCAACATCTCCAAGCGATGATCTCCCCACTCCAGACGGGCGTCCCAGGGTGTCCTCATCTTCATCTGGGTGCTCTCTGGATGCCGCGGCTGCTCCTGGGGACGAATCTCCACCGCCAGGCCACGGCCTGGCGAGCCCTCGGCCTGCCATGCACCGGTCTTCTGCTGACATGGTTAGCTCCGGTAACGTTGGCCCTGTCTGTCAATCTCCGCCGTTGGATTCGGTGAGCTCTACTGCTGGGTGTCGAGCGGCTAACAACAACAGTGCTGCTAACCCTGACATCAGCCTTTGGTGTTTGAAACTCCCACCGAAAACAACTATCCACTACGACTGTCGCGTCCTTTGCAAGCCTGAAATATTGATTGTTGGCGATTCAATTGTTCGACAGCTAATTATTCCAGGCGCAATCACCGTCTCTCTCTCTGGTGGAAAAGTTAGCGACATTTCAAGGCTCATCCCCTCTCTCCTCGACTGGAACCCCACTGTCAACACTGTCATCGTTCACGTGGGGACGAATGACGTCATGGCCAGAACTTCAATCAAACTTCAGGAGGAGCTCGAATCACTCTGTTTCGCCATAGAATGCTTAGGTAAGCACTGCATTATGTCGGGCCCGATTCCTCTCATCTCCAGCAAACCTGAGCGTTTCAGTAGGCTGTACAGTTTGCATAACTGGTTAATGCATTTTTGCCATGCGGCTGGACATGATTTTATCTCAAACTTTGACATTTTCTGGACCAATGTAAATCTGTATAAGCGCGATGGTTTACATCCCAACAAAAAGGGAACTCGGGAATTAACAACAAATTTTATTCATTTCATTGCTTCACTCTGACATATAGGCATACCTTCACAGCATGACCCAAGTCAGTCAGCTAATGTATCCATCTCAAAGAGCACGGGCCCTGTTCATTCTCTGGGGAATACCTCTCACTCTCATTCTCAATCTTGCCTAAAGATGGCTCTTTTTAATGTCCGGTCACTTTCTAAGAAGACTTTTACTGTAAATGACATCATAACATCCCATGAACTCAACAGTATGTTTCTCACTGAAACATGGTTGGATGCCTCAGGCAACTATGAACTCCTTGAGGCGTCTCCACTAGATTTCTCGTTTTCCCACTGCTCCCGCACTAACCAGAAAGGTGGTGGCGTAGCTGCCCTGTTTTCCAATGCACTAGCCTGTAATAATGTTTCGCTTGGTACATACTCCTCTTTTGAATACCTAGCAATGGAAATGAAGCAGCCAAACTCCTGTCTAATGGTTACAATCTACCATCCACCACAGAACAGAGTAGGCTTTATCTCCGAGCTTGGAGAATTTCTGTCTTCTATAGTAACTAACTATGATTTTATTCTCATCTGTGGCGACTTCAATATTCACATTGATAATTTAGAAGACTGTTATGCTATGCAGTTTACTGATCTGTTATGTATGTTTGAGCTAAAACAGCATGTTTCTGTGCCTACTCATAACCATGGTCACACCTTAGATCTAGTTATTTCTAAAGGCATAGACATCTCCATAACTGGTACTCTGGATGTGGGTATTTCTGATCATCTGTGTATCTTTTTCAATGTTGCTTGGCCAACTTTATGTAATGCATCTGGTCGGAAAACTGTTCTGAGACGCTACATTGGGGTAGATACTCCAAATGATTTTATCACTGCTTACAATGGTATTGGGTCTCACGCTGTTTCAAACCAGATCTTTTCTACTAAAAGTTTCTGTAATAGCACTGATCTCTTTTCAGACTGTGAGGAGTTAGTCCGATCTTTTAATGTCTCCGTTACTCAAATTATGGACAAGATTGCACCGATTCAACTAAAATCTGTCCCAAAGAAACGTAAACCACCCTGGAGAACTTCTGAAATCATAAGTACTCTTAAAAGAACTAGTCGTAAACTTGAACGTAAATGGCGCAAGAGCAAAGCTCAGAGTGATTTTCTGAACTATAAAAGGCATTTGCTCATGTATAATTGTGAAGCAAAAAAAGCTCGCCAACAGTATTTTTCACAGATTATATCAGAAAATTCTAACAATTCTAAAGTCCTGTTTAACACCATTGACAAACTAATCAATCCTCCCCGTCTGATACCCGATGAGCTCCGCACAAAAGAAAAGTGCAACCAGTTTGCATCATTTTTTAGTGATAAAATTTCAACTATCAGAAACAACATTATGTCATCTACTACTGTGGGTCTCAGTCATGTACCTTTTAGCCAAACTCTACCCACTAGCACAGCTACTTTCCAGAATTTTTCAGTAATCTTCCAAAATGAACTTGAAGAAGTGGTACAGAAACTAGGGTCAGCTACTTGCTCCCTTGACCCTGTACCCACTAAGCTGTTTAAGCAGGTTTTTAGCTGCGTGGCTGCTGACGTACTTAAAATTGTTAATACATCATTACTATCTGGTATTTTTCCTGTCTGTTTGAAACATGCCATTGTTACTCCACTGTTAAAAAAACCAAGCTTCGATCCCCTGACTTGTGACAGTTATAGACCCATATCAAACTTGCCTTTTCTTGGCAAAATTCTTGAGAAGGTTGTTTACAAGCAACTTGTGTCCTATCTGTCTCAGAATGCCATCTTTGATCCCTTTCAGTCTGGTTTCCGTGTAAATCACAGCACAGAAACTGCTCTAGTCAGAGTGGTTAACGATCTTAGAATTGCCACTGACAATCATAAATTGTCAGTCCTTGTTCTTCTTGATTTAAGTGCTGCATTTGATACGGTTGATCATGCTATTCTGCTTCAACGTCTTGAGCATTTAGTTGGTCTTCAAGGTATAGCCCTCGCTTGGATCT